>NC_135819.1:895113-912613 GCF_964213995.1 Mustelus asterias
CCAACCGACTCAAGAATAGCTTCTTCCCTGCTGCTGTCAGACCTTTGAATGGACCTACCTCGTACTAAATTGATCTTTCTCTACACCCTAGCTATGACTTTAACACTACACCCTCTCCTGTTCTTCTCTCCTATGTACTCTATGAACAGTATGTTTTGTCTGTATAGCGCGCAAGAAGCAATACTTTTCACTGTATCCCAATACATGTGACAATAATAAATCGAAATCTAAATCAAAGACATAGGAAATAGAAGCAGGAGTAGGCCACTCGGCCCCTCAAGTCTGCTCTGCTATTCGGTAAGATCATAGCTGATTCTCTATCTCAATGCCATATTCCCGTTTGTTCCCCCTGCCCCTTGATGCTATTAAGATCGAAACAAACTCTATCATTGTTAGAATTTTATATATTTCAAACAGATCTCTTCGCATTCTTCTAAACTCTAGTGAATACAGACCTACTCGAACCTCATAGGAGAGTCCTGCCAACCCCGGTATCAGCCTAGTGAACCACTGCTGCACTCTCTCTATGGGAAGTATATCCTTTCTTAGGCAGGGAGACCAACGCTTCACACAATACTCCAGGCGTGGTCCCACCAAGGCTTTGTATAACTACAGTAAGACATCCCTACTGCTCAAGTCAAATCCTCTTGCAATGAACACCAACATACCATTTGATTTTGATTTGATTCGATTTATTATTGCCACATGTATTGGGATACAGTGAAAAGTATTGTTTCTTGTGCGCTGTACAGACAAAGCATACCATTCATAGAGAAGGAAAGGAGAGAGTGCAGAGTGTAGTGTTACAGTCATAGCTAGGGTGTAGAGAAAAATCAACTTAATGCAAGATAAGTCCATTCAAAAGTCTGATGGCAGCAGGGAAGAAGCTGTTCTTGAGTCGGTTGGTACGTGACCTCAGACTTTTGTATCTTTTTCCCGATGGAAGAAGGTGGAAGAGAGAATGTCCGGGGTACGTGGGGTCCTTGATTATGCTGCTGCTTTGCCGAGGCAGCGGGAAGTGTAGACAGAGTCAATGGATGGGAGGCTGGTTTGCGTGATGGACTGGGCTACATTCACGACCTTTGTAGTTCCTTGCGGTCTTGGGCAGAGCAGGAGCCATACCGAGCTGTGATACATCTGGAAAGAATGCTTTCTATGGTGCATCTGTAAAAGTTGGTGAGAGTCGTAGCTGACATGCCAAATTTCCTTAGTCTCCTGAGAAAGTAGAGGCGTTGGTGGGCTTTCTTAACTATAGTGTCAGCATGGGGGGACCAGGACAAGTTGTTGGTGATCTGGACATCTAAAAACCTGAAGCTCTCGACCCTTTCTACTTCATCCCCGTTGATGTAGATAGGGGCATGTTCTCCTTTACGCTTCCTAATTTGTCTTCCTAATTATTTGATGTACTTGCAAGCTTGCTTTCAGTGGTTGGTGTACAAGGAAATTCTTTGTAAATAATAGTCTTCCTTTGTGCTTTTCACCCCGAAGTGGATAACTTCACATTTAACCGCGTTGTACTGCATCTACCATGTGTTTACCCATTCACTCAACCTGTCTAAATCACCTTGAAGCTAGTTTATAAGCTGCCACCAGTCTGAGCTAGCACCCTTAAGGCCAATACAGGCAATCCTTAGACTAATGGGCGCAATTGGTTCCTGATGACGGCATCTTAAATCTAAACGTCATGAATCAGAACATTGCCTGGTGGCCCAGTGGTTAGCACTGCTGCCTCACAGCGCCAGGGACCCGGGTTCGATTCCTGGCTTGGGTCACTGTCTGTGTGGAGTCTGCACCTTCTCCCCGTGTCTGCGTGGGTTTCCCCCGGGCGCTCCGGTTTCCTCCCATGGTCCGAAAGAAGTGCTGGTTAGGGTCCATTGGCCGTGCTAAATTCTCCCTCAGTGTACCCAAACAGGAGTGTGGCGGCTAGGGGATTTTCACAGTATCTTCATTGCAATGTTAATGTAAGCCTAATTGTGACACCAATAAAATAAACTTAAAACTTATTCGGTGTGGAGTCACATGTAGGCCAAACCGAGTAAGGATGGCCAATTTCCTTCTCTAAAGTGAGCCAGACGGGTTTTAACCTTGATCAGATGAGCTTAATAATTCCAGATTTATTCATTGAAGTTAAAAACTCCACCAGCTGCTGTGGTGGGATTCGAACCTATGCCCCATACATTAGTCTAAACTGCTGGATTACTAGCCCAGTGACATTACCACAAGACCACCACCTCCTCATGAGCAAAGCATAGCATGTAATGAAGCATTACTCCCTCCCCTGTGTAATACATTCCCCATTGAGCTAAAAGCCAACATTCTGTTTGCCTTTTCCATTGAATTTCACGCATATTCTATGTTTCCTGTTCACTTTATGTCCCCAGTTTCTCACCGATTAAATAATATTGCAATTCATCTTTCTGGCTTTCAAATACCTCACGCTTCTCCCACATCCGCTGCCACCATGTTGCATCCGTCAATGCCCTTCCTCTTCCTCCAAGGGATCTCTGTCTCTCTCTTGACACAACCTTGTATCCAGAGTAGGAACTGGGATCTGGTGTACAGTCGGATGGGACAACACCAGGGTCGGACTGTCACCGAGCGGCCTCTAGTCGTGTGTTGGGTTAGCCCACCAGGCCAGGTCTGCTGCTTCCCGTTGCTCATGACCCCCACTCTGAGAGGACAGCCCGAGGCCTGGCAAGCTTGATGGTTCCGGCCCAATGGAGCTTGGGTTCCCAGAGCACATCCCAGCCCAGATGGACCTCACCCAGATGCCATGTGCACCTTGCAGTGAAGATCACCCCAGTGGGAATTACCTGATACCCACCTGTAGCCGCAGGGTTTGAGGGCGGGGGGGAGGGGGGGGGGGGATGGAAGAGTTGTTAGCTTGGGCCATTTCTTTGACCGGCACGCATTGCCCTGAAGGAGGAGGGGGGTCTCATCATTTTGGGACCCTGGGTTCATTTAAACCGGGTTAGAGTTTTAACAACACCAGGTTAAAGTCCAACAGGTGTTGGTGTTGGACCTGGTGTTGTTAAAACTCTTATTGTGTTTACCCCAGTCCAACGGCGGCATCTCCACATCATTTTACAAGACCAGTTCAGACCAGTATTCCCATTTCACTGTTTTTTTTCCTTCTGGGAATGTCTGGGACATTTTGACAAGGATTATGTTTCTCCCTCCAGGCTGTGTGTGGGGCCATTGCTGGGATCCTTCATTACCTCTTCCTGACCTGCTTCATGTGGATGCTTCTGGAAGGTATCCAGCTCTACCTGATGATGGTCAAAGTCTTCCTGTCCCAGAGCCTCCGAGGGAAGTACACCTACCCGGTGGCCTACGGCATTCCCGCCATAATCGTCATCATCTCAGCGGCCTCCAACCCGACGGGATACGGCACCAGGGAATAGTGAGTGACTCTGCCATCAAATTGCATCACCTCTCTCTCTCTGTCCTTCCTTGTTCCCCGGGGGGGGAGGTGGGAATGGGAAGTGAGGGGTCGGGGGGCTGCTGGGCTCCAACCCTGAGGGGTGCAAGGCTTCCTGGGAATCTGGCATCATTCATAGATGTGGAGTCCAACAAATAAACCCATTGGACTTTAATCTGGTGTTGTGAGACCTCTTACCATCATTCATAGAGGCATAGAGGTTTACCGCATGGAAACAGGCCCTTCGGCCCAACTTGTCCATACTGGGTCCACACTTTTTTACCACTCAGCTAGTCCCACTTGCCTGTGTTTGTCCCATATCCCTCTCTATCCATCTTACCCATGTAACTGTCTAAATGCTTTTTAAAAGACAAAATTGTACCCGTCTCTACTATTAGCTCTGGCAGCTTGTTCCAGACACTCACCACCCACTGAGTGAAATAATTGCCCCTCTGGACCCTTTTGTATCTCTCCCCTCTCACCTTAAACCTATGCCCTCTAGTTTTAGACTCCCCTACCTTTGGGAAAAGATGTTGACTATCTACCTTGTCTATGCCCCTCATTATTTTATAGACCTCTATAAGATCACCCCTCAGCCTCCTACGCTCCAGGGAAAAAAGTCCCAGTCTATCCAGCCTCTCCTTATAACTCAAACCATCAAGTCCTGGTAGCATCCTAGAAAATCTTTTCTGCACTCTCTCTAGTTTAATAATATCCTTTCTATAATAGGGTGACCAGAACTGCACACAGTATTCCAAGTGTGGCCTTACCAATGTCTTGTACAACTTCAACAAGACGTCCCAACTCCTGTATTCAATGTTCTGACCGATGAAACCAAGCATGCTGAATGCCTTCTTCACCACTCTGTCCACCTGTGACTCCACTTTTAAGGAGCTCTGAACCTGTACCCATTCAAGCCTGAACAGAGAGTGCTGTTATGTCATGTTTAGCTTGCTGTACTTTGCATGCCAGTGCATTATGGGATGGCGGCCATGTTGTTTGTTGATTTAGCTGCTGAAGTAAAATAAATGGAAGAGTCATAGAGATTTACAGAAATAGGCTCTTCAGCCCATCGTGCCTGCACCGGCCATCAAGCACCTACCCTATGAGGGTGGCACGGTGGCACAGTGGTTAGCACCGCTGCCTCACAGCGCCAGGGACATGCGTTCAAATCTGGCCTCAGGTCACTGTCTGTGTGGAGTCTGCACGTTCTCCCCGTGTCTGCGTGGGATTCCTAAAGATGCTCCGGTTTCCTCCCTCAGTCCAAAGATGTATAGGTTAAGTGGATTGACCATGGGAAATACACTCTGTCAGAGAGTCAGTGCAAACTTGATGGGCCGAATGGCCTCTTCTGCACTGCAGGGGTTTGATGATTCTATCATTCGATCATTCTGATTCCATTTTCCTGCATTGGGTCCGGAGCCTTGGGACAATTTAGCACGGCCAATCCACCCAACCTACACATCTTTGGACACTAAGGGGCAATTTAGCATGGCCAATCCACCTAACCCGCGCATCTTTGGACACTAAGGGGCAATTTAGCATGGCCAATCCACCTAACCCGCGCATCTTTGGACACTAAGGGGCAATTTAGCATGGCCAATCCACCTAACCCGCGCATCTTTGGACACTAAGGGGCAATTTAGCATGGCCAATCCACCTAACCTGCACATCTTTGGACACTAAGGGGCAATTTAGCATGGCCAATCCACTTAACCCGCGCATCTTTGGACACTAAGGGGCAATTTAGCATGGCCAATCCACCTAACCTGCACATCTTTGGACACTAAGGGGCAATTTAGCATGGCCAATCCACTTAACCCGCGCATCTTTGGACACTAAGGGGCAATTTAGCATGGCCAATCCACCTAACCTACACATATTTGGACACTAAGGGGCAATTTAGCATGGCCAATCCACCTAACCTACACATATTTGGACTATGGGAGGAAACCAGAGCATCCGGAGGAAACCCACGCAGACACGGGGAGAACAGACGTGACCCAAGCTGGGAATCGAACCTGAGTCCCTGGCACTGTGAGACAGCAGTGCTAACAACTGTGTCACTCACTGGCCTCGGTTGCCCATCACTGATCCAGGTCAATCTTTGGAAGTTTGGCAACATTAGTCCCGGGAGGATTGAATGAGGGTTGCTGGGATCTGAGGAACGGTGGAAAGGGAGGGAGGGAAAGAGGCATCCGGGGGGAAGTGCCGTGTGTTCCGATGTCTGTTAATTGAGGTTGTTTTGCTCTCTCACAGTTGCTGGCTCTCCCTGGAGAGGGGCTTTCGCTGGAGCTTTGTGGGCCCTCTGTGCGTCATCTGCTTGGTAAGTGGCATTGGTCAGCGGGCCAGAACCACATCTGCACTGTGAGGGGGCCATAGGGGGGCACGGTGGCACAATGGTTGGCACTGCTGCCTCACAGCGCCGGGGACCCGGGTCCAATTCCTGCCTTGGGCCACTGTCCGTGTGGAGTTTGCACGTTCTCCCCGGGTCTGCATGGGTTTCGTCCGGGTGCTCCAGTTTCCTCCCACAATCCAAAGATGTGCAGGTTAGGTGGATTGACCGGGCTAAATTGCCCCTTAGTGTCCAAAGATGTGTAGGTTAGGTGGATTAGCCATGTTAAATTGCCCCTTAGTGTCCAAAGATGTGTGGCTTAGGGGGGGTTAGCGGGGTAAATACATGAGACTACAGGTAAGGGCCTGGGTGGGATTTTCTGTTGGAGAGTCGTTGCAGACTTATTGGACCGAATGGCCTCTCTCTGCACTGGAGGGATTCTATGGATTCAGGGATTCAGCCCCTGGAGCCCATTCCATCCCTCAGTGAGATTGCGACTGTTCAGAACCTTAATCCCATCCACTTGCCCTGGCTCCATATTCCCCGGCCTAGCAAAAAACCCCTGTAAATCTCAGCTTTAACATGATTCAAGGAGCTGCTCGTAGTGGGAGCTATCCACCCTTTGCGTGATGGATTATTTCCCAACTTCTCCCCCTACATGCCTCCCAGGCCCCCTCATGCCCCCTCTCACTCACACACACATAGCTCGAGTGGTGTTTACAGAACGCAGCCCAAATGCAGACTGACCACCCGCCTCCCCCATTCACCCCCCCCCTCTGCTGAGATCCCTCCAGTCGAGTGAGGTGCTGCAGTGGCGGCTCCCGTCCACAAGAGGGGCTTTGTTGGGGCTTTCTTGACGATATGGAAACTTATTTGCTGGGGCCATCTTCAGGCATCAAGTTAGTAATGCAGCAGTGCCGCACCAATTATTTAATTTAAATCATTCATGGGTCATGGGCATCGCTGGCTGGGTCAGTATTTATTGCCTATCCCTAGTTACCCTTCGAGGGCAGTTGAGAGTCAACCACATTGCTGTGGCTCTGGAGTCACATGTAGTCATGATGTGGAGATGCCGGCGTTGGACTGGGGTAAACACAGTAAGAAGTTTAACAACACCAGGTTAAAGTCCAACAGGTTTATTTGGTAGCAAAAGCCACACAAGCTTTCGAGGCTCTGAGCCCCTTCTTCAGGTGAGTGGGAATTCTGTTCACAAACAGAACTTATAAAGACACAGACTCAATTTACATGAATAATGGTTGGAATGCGAATACTTACAACTAATCCAGTCTTTAAGAAACAAAACAATGGGAGTGGAGAGAGCATCAAGACAGGCTAAAAAGATGTGTATTGTCTCCAGACAAGACAGCCAGTGAAACTCTGCAGGTCCACGCAACTGTGGGAGTTACAAATAGTGTGACATAAATTCTGATTCTAGGATCGCATGATAAAGACTCAGGAGGAAAAAAGCAGAAATATTTATGTGAAATAGTGTGACATAAACCCAATATCCCGGTTGAGGCCGTCCTCGTGTGTGCGGAACTTGGCTATCAGTTTCTGCTCCGCGACTCTGCGCTGTCGTGTGTCGCGAAGGCCGCCTTGGAGAACGCTTACCCGAATATCAGAGGCCGAATGCCCGTGACCGCTGAAGTGCTCCCCAACAGGAAGAGAACAGTCTTGCCTGGCCAGACATGTAGGCCAGACCGGGTAAGGACGGCAGATTTCCTTCCCTTAGGGACATTAGTGAACCAGATGGGTTTTTCCGACAATCGACAATGGTTTCATGGTCATCAGTAGATTCCTAATTCCAGATATTTTTTATTGAATTCTAGCCAGTAACCTCCCCTTCCAATGAAAGAATATTTTTTAAAATTCCTCTGTCTCATGTTCCAACTGTCCGTCAGTAATTTGCAATTTATAAAGCCAGCCTTGGGGGTGTCACTGCTAGCTCACTCATTCACTCACTCATTCACTCACTCACTCACTCACTCGCTCGCTCGCTCGCTCACTCACTCACTCACTCACTCACTCGGTCACTCACTCACTTGGTCACTCACTCACTCATTCACTCACTCATTCACTCACTCACTCGGTCACTCGGTCACTCACTCAGTCACTCATTCACTCACTCACTCACTCACTCGGTCACTCACTCACTTGGTCACTCACTCACTCATTCACTCACTCATTCACTCACTCGGTCACTCGGTCACTCACTCAGTCACTCATTCACTCACTCACTCACTCACTCACTCGGTCACTCACTCACTCACTCACTGACTCACTCGCTCACTCGGTCACTCACTTACTTGGTCACTCACACTCACTCACGCACTCACGCACTCACTCACTCACGCACTCACTCACTCACGCACTCACTCACTCACTCACTCGGTCACTCACTCACTCGATCACTCACTCACTCATTCACTCACTCATTCACTCACTCACTCACTCACTCGCTCACTCATTCACTCACTCACTCACTCACTCACTCGGTCACTCACTCACTTGCTCACTCGGTCACTCACTTACTTGGTCACTCACTCACACTCACTCACTCACTCACTCACTCACTCGGTCACCCACTCACTCACTCACTCATTCACTCACTCACTCACTCACTCATTCACTCACTCACTCACTCACTCGCTCACTCACTCACTTGGTCACTCACTCACTCGCTCAATCACTCACTCACTCACTTGGTCACTCTCACTCACTCACTTGGTCACTCCCTCACCCGCTCACTCACTCACTCACTCACTCAACTGGTCACTCATTCACTCACTCGCTCGCTCACACTCACTCGGTCACTCGCTCGCTCGCTCACTCACTCACTCGCTCACTCAGTCACTCGGTCACTCACTCACTTGGTCACTTACACTCGCTCACTCACTCACTCACTCACTCTCAGACTATTGTGATTAATATAACACAGCTCTAACAATACCTCTTCACTCACTCACTCACTCACTCATTCACTCACTCACTCACTCACTCTCAGACTATTGTGATTAATATAACTATTATATATTTTATTCTAACAATACCTCTTCACAATTTTCAGGTGAACTTGGCTTTCCTCATCTTGACGATATGGAAACTCGTTCAGAAATTTAACACCATTAACCCGGAGCGACCAATACTGCAAAAAATGAGGTATCTGATTCTGAGATTACTGTACGTGTAAGCAGCAGACATCACGTGGGCCTGGGGTTTAGGTGATATAATTCGCAGTCACTTCAATTCCCGCCACATTTAGTCCAAAGACGGCGGAATTCCAATGTGGTTCCAGGGCACGGGGCTGCCCTGTTTGCCTCGAGTGCTCCCAAGTCAACATTGGGAATGCCAGTGAAACATTGACGGGACTAAAAGAGAAGACGCTGGCCATTCAGCCCATTTTAGATTCAGAGAATCACTGCTACCCACCAGTCATGGCACCCAGCTGTTCCTTCGAGGGTTCAAGGGTGCTGTGCCCTATTAATGCCACCCAGCAATTTCCCGACGTACGCCATCAACGGGGGGGGGATGAAGAAATGACCAAAATCAAAATTGATGTCCAGAGGGGCAATTGTTTCACACCGAGGGTGGTGAGTGTCTGGAACAGGCTGCCAGAGGTAGTAGTAGAGGCGGGTACAATTTTGTCTTTTAAAAAGCATTCAGACAGTTACATGGGTACGATGGGTACAGAGGGATATGGGCCAAATGCGGGCAATTGGGGACGAGCTTAGTGGTTAAAAAAAAGGGGCGGCATGGATAAGTTGGGCCGAAGGGCCTGTTTCCATGCTGTAAGCCACTATGACTAAGATGTGCGATGGATGAACAATGCCTGCCTTCTGGTCCTGCGAAATTCAGTCGATGGGCGGGATTTTAGGACTTCACTCATCCCACAAATCCTGCCCGAGGTCAAAGGACCTTTTCCATGGTCCGTCCCTCACTCGCTCCGCTTCCTGTGGTTGGCTGGAGGGTAAGTCTCCGCCCTCTATCTCCGCGGAGAAATATTTCATCACATTTCAATATTGCAAAGATATTTCATTTTAATGCGTTGTTTTAATCCCAGTGACGTTTAGATATTTGACAGACTAATCAAATGGTTACTTCACTTTATACATCTAATCTACCACATCCAACTCCCCACCCCCACACACACACTGTCCCCATCCAACTCCCCACCCTCACACACACACTGTACCCCATCCAACTCCCCACCCTCACACACACACACTGTACCCCATCCAACTCCCCACCCTCACACACACACTGTATCCCATCCAACTCCCCACCCTCCCATACACACACTGTCCCCATCCAACTCCCCACCGTCACACACACACACTGTCCCCATCCAACTCCCCACCCTCACACACACACTGTATCCCATCCAACTCCCCACCCTCACACACACACACTGTACCCCATCCAACTCCCCACCCTCACACACACACTGTACCCCATCCAACTCCCCACCCTCACACACACACTGTACCCCATCCAACTCCCCACCCTCACACACACACACTCTACCCCATCCAACTCCCACCCTCACACACACACTGTACCCCATCCAACTCCCCACCCTCACACACACACACTGTACCCCATCCAACTCCCACCCTCACACACACACTGTACCCCATCCAACTCCCCACCCTCACACACACACACTGTACCCCATCCAACTCCCCACCCTCACACACACACACTGTACCCCATCCAACACCCCACCCTCACACACACACTGTACCCCATCAAACTCCCACCCTCACACACACACTGTACCCCATCCAACTCCCCACCCTCACACACACACACTGTACCCCATCCAACTCCCCACCCTCACACACACACTGTACCCCATCCAACTCCCCACCCCCACACACACACTGTACCCCATCCAACTCCCCACCCCCACACACACACTGTACCCCATCCAACTCCCCACCCTCACACACACACTGTACCCCATCAAACTCCCACCCTCACACACACACTGTACCCCATCCAACTCCCCACCCTCACACACACACACTGTACCCCATCCAACTCCCCACCCTCACACACACACTGTACCCCATCCAACTCCCCACCCTCACACACACACAGTATCCTATCCAACTCCCCACCCTCACACACACACTGTACCCCATCAAACTCCCACCCTCACACACACACTGTACCCCATCAAACACCCACCCTCACACACACACTGTACCCCATCAAACACCCACCCTCACACACACACTGTACCCCATCCAACTCCCCACCCTCACACACACACACTGTACCCCATCCAACTCCCCACCCTCACACACACACTGTACCCCATCCAACTCCCCACCCTCACACACACACTGTACCCCATCCAACTCCCCACCCTCACACACACACTGTATCCTATCCAACTCCCCACCCTCACACACACACTGTACCCCATCAAACTCCCACCCTCACACACACACTGTATCCTATCCAACTCCCCACCCTCACACACACACTGTACCCTATCCAACTCCCCACCCTCACACACACACTGTACCCTATCCAACTCCCCACCCTCACACACACACACTGTACCCCATCCAACTCCCCACCCTCACACACACACACTGTATCCTATCCAACTCCCCACCCTCACACACACACTGTACCCCATCAAACTCCCCACCCTCACACACACACTGTACCCCATCCAACTCCCCACCCTCACACACACACTGTATCCTATCCAACTCCCCACCCTCACACACACACTGTACCCCATCCAACTCCCCACCCTCACACACACACTGTACCCCATCCAACTCCCCACCCTCACACACACACAGTATCCTATCCAACTCCCCACCCTCACACACACACTGTACCCCATCAAACTCCCACCCTCACACACACACTGTACCCCATCAAACACCCACCCTCACACACACACTGTACCCCATCAAACACCCACCCTCACACACACACTGTACCCCATCCAACTCCCCACCCTCACACACACACACTGTACCCCATCCAACTCCCCACCCTCACACACACACTGTACCCCATCCAACTCCCCACCCTCACACACACACTGTACCCCATCCAACTCCCCACCCTCACACACACACTGTATCCTATCCAACTCCCCACCCTCACACACACACACTGTACCCCATCCAACTCCCCACCCTCACACACACACTGTACCCCATCCAACTCCCCACCCTCACACACACACTGTACCCCATCCAACTCCCCACCCTCACACACACACTGTATCCTATCCAACTCCCCACCCTCACACACACACTGTACCCCATCAAACTCCCACCCTCACACACACACTGTATCCTATCCAACTCCCCACCCTCACACACACACTGTACCCTATCCAACTCCCCACCCTCACACACACACTGTACCCTATCCAACTCCCCACCCTCACACACACACACTGTACCCCATCCAACTCCCCACCCTCACACACACACACTGTATCCTATCCAACGCCCATCTAGCTGTTTCTACAGTGTCCTCCCATCAGAGTATCAGTCCACCATTTGCAAATACATTTCTCTGTCTGTTGTGTCTCTGTGGCTGTGTGTTTTATTCTGTTTCCTGTTTGCCTTGTACAGAATTTTCATTGTCACAGCGTTCGCTCAGTTGGTTTTGCTGGGCTGTTCCTGGATATTTGGGGTTTTCCATTTTCAGGAGCGGACAATTGCCCTGGCCTATATATTCACCATACTCAACAGTTTCCAGGGAGTGTTCATTTTTATCCTGCACTGTCTGAATAACAAGCAGGTAAGAGTCAGTGTAGCCTGGGTCTAAGCCCTCAATTTACACCATCGTGAAAGTCTCTTTGTACAACAGTCTGAGTGTTCCAGCACTGAGTGTGTGTGTGAGTGTGTCTGTATATGTACATTAACACCACAATTAAGTTACAGTGTGCGAGTGTGTGTGTGAGAGTGTGTGTGAGAGTGTGTGAGTGTGCGAGTGTGTGTGTAAGTGCGTGAGTGTGTGTGTGAGTGTGCGAGTGTGTATGCGAGTGTGTGTGTGCGAGTGTGTGTGTGCCTGTGTGAGTGAGTGTGTGTGTGTGTGAGTGTGTGTGCGTGAGTGTGTGTGTGTGAGTGTGGGTGTGCGAGTGTGTGTGTGCCTGTGTGAGTGAGTGTGTGTGTGTGTGAGTGTGTGTGCGTGAGTGTGTGTGTGTGAGTGTGGGTGTGTGAGTGTGTGAGTGCGAGTGTGTGTGTGCGAGTGTGTGTGTGCCTGTGTGAGTGAGTGTGTGTGGGTGTGTTTGGGTGTGCGTGTGCATGTGTGTGTGAGTGTGAGTGTGTGTGGGTGTGCGTGTGTGTGTGAGTGTGTGTGTGTGAGTGTGAGTGTGTGTGTGTGTGTGTGGGTGTGTTTGGGTGTGTGTGTGAGTGTGAGTGTGTGTGTGTGGGTGTGTGTGTGGGTGTGTGTGGGTGTTGACCGTGATGGATCCGCAGTTTATTTGCCGTGTCTGCTTCCTCCTGTGTGTGTTGCCAGGTCCGAGATGAATATCGCAGGTGCATTGCCAGGTTCAGCGTTGCAATGAAGATCTCGAAATATACCACCTTCGCTGATTCCTCACACCGGACCACCTCGACGCGGGTAAGCGTCTCCACACTCACCGTGTACACTACTGAAACAATCCGTGTGTGACTGGACCATCGGCGGATAAATTCTTCCTGGATGTCACTCATTTGCCTTACAACCCGAGGATATTGGGATCCAGGTTTAATTACAGAAAAGCCCCGTTGTTGCTTTATTAATTTATTCACTGGACTCACTGATTCGGTCAATTCCATTCAGAAGGCCAAAAGAAATAGGAAAAGGAGGAGGCCATTCGGCCCCTTGAATCCACTCCGGGATGCAATGGGATCATGGCAGGTCTTTTGGCATCTCTAATTGTCCCTTGAGAAAGGTGGAGGTGAGATGCCTTCTTGAGCCGCTGTAGTTTATGTGGTGTAGGTACACCCACTGTGCTGTTAGGGAGGGAAGTGAAGGATTTTGACCCAGCGACAGTGAGGGAACGGCCAATATGTTTAAAGTTTTTAAAGTTTATTTATTAGAGGGTGAGAAGTTGAACTGACAAAAGAGTCGGGATCTAGAACAGAATTCCCGCCAATTCAGCGCTTTTGGGAGAACCGCGGCCGTGATTGGAGATTATTGATACATCAAGATAGTTTTAAAGTTTATTTATTAATCACAAGTCGGCTTACATTAACACTGCAATGAAGTTACTATGAAAATCCCCTAGTCGCCACACTCCGGCGCCTGTTCGGGTACACTGAGGGAGAATTTAGCATGGCCAATGCACCCTAAACAGCACATCTTTTGGACTGTGGGAGGACCCGGAGGAAAACCCACGCAGACACGGGGAGAACGTGCAGACTCCACACAGACAGAGACCCAAGCCGGGAATCGAACCCGGGTCCCTGGCGCCGTGAGGCAGCAGTGCTAACCCACTGGGCCACTGTGCTGCCTAAAGATTTGGACCCAGCGACAGTGAAGGAACAGCCAATATCGTAGAATCATAGAATCCCTACAGTGCAGAAGGAGGCCATTCGGCCCATCGAGTCTGCTCCGACCACAATCCCATCCAGGGCCCTATCCCCGTAACATATTTGGATATATTTCCAAGTCAGGGCTGGTGTGTGGTTTGGAAGGGAAACCTCCAGATGGTGGCGTTCCCCGTGTGTCTGCTGCTGTTGTCCTTCTAGATGGTAGAGGACGCAGGGTTTGGAAGTTCTTGCCTTGGGAGACTTGGCAAGTCGCTGCTTCTGATAAAAGGACTCAGTCCAACCTGAATGCCGTTCTAACGTTCCACTGCACCTCCTCACTCGCTGATCCTGTGTCATTTAACCCCTCAGGCCCAGATGAAAGAGACGGAGTCAAGCGCGTGAGAGTGTCTGATCGACCAGCCTGCAATTCCTCTCCATGCCGCCAGGTGGAGCCACAACCCCGTAGAAACCAGCCAACCAATGCCAAGTGTGGAAATATTAACCTCCCTGGTAGAGTCACCAGGATTGGCCTGGAGTGTCCAGGAACCAAAGATAAAACTCCAGGACACTGCTATGTGCGGAAATAATCGGGGCGCTGATTTTCATTTTTTTACCAGTTCCTTTGTAGATTTCTCTTTACCAGATACATTGAAAATGGAGGGGGCGGAGGTGGGGCGTGGGGGGGGGGGGGAGGGGGCGTGAGGGGGGGTGGCGGCAGAGGTGGGGGGGGTGGCGGCGGAGGTGGGGTGGTGGGGTAAAAAGGCTCTTTGTCTGACAGTTAAGCATAATCCGATTGGGTCTTGAGTCTTTTGTGCTTTCCAATTGGCCAAAAGAGTCACAAAGATGGCCGACTGGTGGGCTGGAAAGTGGGGGGGGGGGGGGGGGGGGGGGGGTGGGGGTGGGGGGAGGTCATGTGAAGGGACCTCCGGGATTGCATTGGTCAGTTGGTAACTGGCCATGGGGGCTCCTTGCATTTTGCGCTTGACTTGAACTTCTATAACTTTCGGAGTTGGGGTAGTGCAATGCTTGAGTGATATTTTTGGTTCGGTTGCCGTGCCCAGGAGGGATTCAGTCCCGCTTCAAGGCCTGATAAGATTTGCTAGAGTATCAATCCAAATCCTGTTCCCCAAGAACTGCCAACGCTTTCCCACACCGCCATCGCAACAGGAACACTTTGCCTCCCAGCCCCCTCCGACCCCTGGATCTGTATCTCCCGCTCCTGGATCCTGAATTCTTGTTTGGAATGATCAACATGCTATGGGTTCCATTGACCAGAAACTTATCTGGACCAGCCATATAAACACAGTGGCTACAAGAGCAGGTCAGAGGCTGGGAATCCTGCAGTGAGTAACTCACCTCCTGACTCCCCAAAACCTATCCACCATCTACAAGGCACAAGCCAGGAATGGAATATTCTCTACTTGCCTGGATGGGTGCAGCTCCAACAACACTCAAGAAGCTCAAACACCATCCAGGATACACATCTCTCTCTCACACACACACCCGTCTCTCTCTCACACACACCCGTCTCTCTCTCTCTCTCTCTCTCACACACACAACCATCTCTCTCTCTCTCACACACACCCGTCTCTCACTCACACACATCTCTCTCACACATGCACACTCATACAACACACTCTCTCACTCACACACACAAATCTCTCTCACACACATCTCTCTCACACACACCCATCTCTCTCTCTCACACACACATCCGTCTCTCTCTCACACACATCTTTCACACACACTCACACAACACACTCTCTCACTCACACACACAAATCTCTCTCACACACATCCGCCTCTCTCTCTCACGCACTCTGTCTCACACACACCCGTCTCTCTCTCTCTCTCACACACACACACACCCCCGTTTCTCAAGCACACATCTCTCACGCAGCCCCGCTTTATTGACACCCCATCCATAAACATTCACTCCCTCCACCACCGACGCTCAGTAGCAGCAGTGTGTACGATCTACAAGATGCACTGCAGCAATTCACCAAAGATCCTCAGACAGCACCTTCCAAACCCACGATCACTTCCATCTAGAAGGACAAGGGCAGCAGACACATGGGAACACCACCACCTGCAAGTTCCACTCACCATCCTGACTTGGAAATATATCGGCCATTCCTTCACTGTTGCTGGGTCAAAATCCTGGAACTCCCTCCCTAACAGCACTGTGGGTGTGATGCACTATCAATCAAACAAAGACCAGTTTGTACGCAAGAACAAATAGGCTTTTATTAGCAAAAGACTTGGAGCACACCCATGCCGATGAACTGGTCCAGAGACTGAGGCAGGGGGGTGGGGAGCAGTCACCTTTATACCTGGACCAGGGGGGGAGGAGTCCCAGGCAGGGCCGGCAGGGACATGTCCAGGCATGTCACACACACACACACAGGCAATAAGCTAACAGTGGTTTACCACAGGGTGTACCTACAGAACAAGGACTGCAGCACGGGTTAAGTCACATGGGGCGGAATGGAGGCGAGTGCAGCCGGAAAATCCCGCCCATGGCATCTGCGTTTCGCATGAGCTCAGGTTTATGGAGGGTAGAATGTGGGAGACCAACCAAGAGGACATTGGAATAGTCCAATCCATAGGGAAGCTATGGGGGCCTTAGCTGCAGGCGTCTGACTCAGGCCTGAAACCCAGCCATAAAAATCATCAAAGAATTCACCATTGTGTGAACTGGAGCCTCACAGTCAGAAAGGACACTTGAATAGAGACTTATTCCATGTCCCAGGTTCTGTCAACACCACCCCTGCTGTCACTGAGTGTCTGAACTGATGTGAAACCGCGCATTGCAAACTGTAAATTATCCGCATGCCACTGGATTTTCTCAGTAAAAAACATTCTCCTCGACACATGTTACAATGCTGCTTTCTAATTCGAGAGGATTGTAAACTTGGCCAAGGGAAAGTATCATCACTTTGCTGTCTTGTTACATTGCTGTTCTGATTTTTAATCTTTACTCATTCCCATTTCTCCCTTCCCCTGGCCATCTCCTCGGTGTACACCATTGTACACCATTGTACACCATTGTACACCATTGTACACCATTGTACACCATTGCCATGGACAGATTCCTTATCCCATTCTACACTTGCATTCCACCTGGAGGAGAACATATCCTCGGATAAAGATATCCTTGGAGAAGCCTATCCTTCACTGATGTCTACGCACACACACACACACACACTCACACACACTCACACACACTCACACACACAC
>NC_135819.1:919012-1031512 GCF_964213995.1 Mustelus asterias
ACTCACCTAGGCAGGAGACAGCCTGAAGACATGTAGAAAACCTACACGGACTGGGGTAGCCGGGGGGTTGCTGGCCTCTACATAGTTTTCCTTATTAATAAATACCCTTCGTGTTCTTGACAAAGTCTGTGAGCATGCGTCAGTACAGGCAACCGTTGTTCGAACCCGGGTCCCCAGAACATTAGCTGAGTTTATGGATTAATAGTCCAGCGATAATACCACTAGGCCATTGCCTCCCCGTAGTCCACCACTACAATCATTGGGAACTGCGCTTTCAGAAAGATAACCGCCCCCAACTCCCCCCCCCCCCCCACCACATCAAGGAATTTAGGCCTCACCTTCTGGATGGATGAATGGGGCGGCACGATGGCACTGGACCCGGATTTTATTCCAGCCTTGGGTGACTGTGTGGAGTCTGCACGTTCTCCCCGTGTCTGCGTGGTTTCCTCCGGGTGCTCCGGCTTCTTCCCACATTCCAAAGATTTGCAGGTTAGGTGGATTGGCCGTGCTAAATTGCCCCTTCGTGTCCAAGAATGTGCAAGTTAGCTGGATTGGCCATGCTAAATTGCCCCTTACAGTCCAAGGATGTGCAGGTTAGGTGGATTGGCCATGCTAAATTGCCCCTTAGTGTCCAAAGATATGCAGGTTAGGTGGATTTGCCATGCTAAATTGCCCCTCAGAATCCCAAGATGTGAGGGTTAGGGTGATTAGCCATGGGAAATGTGTGGGGTTACAGGGATGTGTGGGGGAGAGAGCCTGAATAAGATACTCGGTATCGGTAAGAGAGTCGGTGCGGATCCAATGGGCTGAATGGTCGAAATCTGCGTAAAACCCAGAACCACTAACATAGTTAGGACACTACAACCATGAAATATTCATCCATTGTTGTAAAAACCCATCTGGTTCACTGATGCCACTTTAAGGAAGAAAATCCTTACCCGGTCTGGCCTACATGTGACTCCAGAGCCACGGCAATGTGGTTGACTCTTAAGTGCCCTCTGAAATGGCCAAGTGAGCCACTCAGTTCAAGGGGAATTAGGGATGGGCAATAAATGCTGGCCCAGCCAACGATGCCCCACATCCCAAGAAACAATAAATAAATGAAACATGTGGAGGGAGTTCCAGATTTCCACAGTCCTGTCTGTATGTGGAAGCACTTTTCGATATAACTAAACAGCGCAAGCTCTAATTTTGCAATGCTCCCTTGTTCTGGACTCCCTCCTCCCCATGCTGTAGAGGCAATAGATTCCCTTGACTATGCACCCTGTAAAGTACTTGAATCATCTTCAGATGTGTGGTGGCATTGCTAAGCTGTATGTACTTGAATTTTGGTCAGAACCAGAGTTGCTCCCACCCCCCCCCCCCCCCCCCCCCCTCGGACCCCCACCAGAGTAACAGAATAACAATTATACTCCAGCTTCATCGATTGCTGAATTGGAACAAAGAATCATAGAATCCCCACAGCGAATAAGAGGCCAATGGATGGGAGGCTGGTTTGAGTGATGGATTGGGCTACATTCACAAAGAACAAAGAATAAAGAACAGTCCAGCACAGGAAGAGGCCCTTCGGCCCTCCAAGCCTGTGCCGATCACGATGTCTGCCTAAACTAAAACTGTCTGCACTTACAGAGTCCGTATCCTTCCATTCCCATCCTATTCATGTATTTGTCTAGTTGCCCCTTAAATGCCGCTATCGTACCTGCTCCCACCCCCTCCCCGGGCAGCGCGTTCCAGACATCCACCACCCTCTGTGTAAAAGAACTTGCCTCACTCATCTCCTCTAAACTTTTCCCCACGCACCTTAAACCTATGTCCCCGAGTACTTGATGTTTCTCCCCTAGGAAACAGCATCTGACTATCCACTCTGTCCATGCCACTCATAATCTTACAGACCTCTATCAGTTCACCCCTCCGCCCCAACCTCCGTCGTTCCAGTGAGAACAAACCGAGTTTATCCAACTTCTCCTCATAGCCAATATGACCCTTTGTAGGAGGGGGGAGGTTGAGCTCTAACCCAAGTTAAAGGCTCCTTCTGTGGAAGGTTGTCTCTCTGTGGTCCACCAGGAATGCTGGGGTTGATCAAAGCGTAATGGGTGAGAACTTCCCCACTGCAATCTGCCTTGTATAACTGCTTGCTCTGTGAAAAACGTTTAGCATTGTGAGGTCTGTTGATTTTGCTGAAAGCCTGTGGTATTGTCGGGTTGTAGTTACGTCTTGTGGTGCTGCATGTGGTGACGTTTCGAAAGCTGCTGACAAATGGGGTGGCACGGTAGCACAGTGGTTAGCACTGCTGCTTCACAGCTCCAGGGACCTGGGTTCAATTCCCGGCTTGGGTCACTGTCTGTGTGGAGTTTGCACATTCTCTTCGTGTCTGCCTGGGTTTCCTCCGGGTGCTCCGGTTTCCTCCCACAGTCCAAAGATGTGCAGGTTAGGTTGATTGGCCATGCTAAAAATTGCCCCTTAGTGTCCTGAGATGTGTAGGTTAGAGGGATTAGTGGGTAAATATATAGGGATATGGGGGTAGGGCCTGGGTGGGATTGTGGTCGGTGCAGACTCGATGGGCCGAATGGCCTCTTTCTGTACTGTAGGGTTTCTAAAAACTCTCAGGCTTGTAGATGGCTCGCACCTGCCTCGAGCTAAGCTGCTCCCCCAGGAGAGGAAGGGTTTCGCAGAGGGACTCTCGCCACCTGCACAGTGGGGGTCTCTCTATCAGACCCCTAATGACACTCTCTTGAGTCACTCTCTTGATATATAGACCCCTAATTACAGAGGATCGCAATTCAAACTCCCAATTAGAGTGGGAGTCTCTCCACCCAGACCCTTACCAAGAAACGTACAAATTCATAACAGGATTAGACAAGGTAGATTCAGAAAGAATGTTCCCAATGGTGGGGGAGTCCAGCACTAGGGGGTCATAGTTTGAGGATAAGGGGTAAACCTTTCAGGATCGAGGTGAGGAGAAATTTCTTCACCCAGAGGGTGGTGAGTGTGTGGAATTCACTACCACAGCAAGGCCAAAACTTTGTGTGATTTCAAGAAGAAATTAGATATAGCTCTTGGGGCTAAAGGGATCGAGGGATATGGGGGGAAGGGGGGGCATCAGGATATTGAATTTGATGATCAAATGAACAAAATGAATGGCGGAGCAGGCTCAAAGGGCCGAATGGCCTCCTCCTGCTTTTAGTTTCTATGTTTCCAAGTAGAGATGATGTGGAGATGCCGGCGTTGGACTGGGGTAAACACAGTAGAGATACAGCCAGTAAGCCAGGGTGTTGCCTGGATGGGTTTTCTGAGTCTGAAGGTGTATGACGGATTGATCAACATCCATTGAATTAATGTCTGGGGTCATTTGCTGATTGGCTACTTTTGACGGGGTGATTCTAATTCATCCTCCCTGCACTTAGACATCCCCGAGTGATTGCACTGTCGTGACCAGCTATGTGTTACCCAGAGTCTAATCTGGGAGGAGGACCCAGGGGCTGTGAGCAGGACCAGGAGACTGCTCCCGATATTTGTGACTGCTCATTTCAGGGTTAAGCTGGCCCCCGGAGCAGGATATTGTTTCTGGCACTCACAGTCAGGATAACCTGTGGCTTTCCCGGATGTAGCTTCACATCAGGATGTGTGGGAAGTTCTCCTTGGTCTGACTCCCGGGTTTGAGAATGAGCAATAAACCTGTTAAACTGGGAAAGTTTGGACATATTGAGAAGAGTTTGTAATCTAAAGCTCATCACAAACCTTTTCATGTCTGTGTGTCTGTCTCTCTGTCTATCTGTCTGTTTACATAGCTATTATCTATCCATCTGCCTGTCGATTCAACTTTCGGTCTGTCAGTCTCTCTATCTTTCTGTCTATCTGTCCATGGATCAATCGAGCTACCTGTCTATCTATCTATCTATCTATCTATCTATCTATCTATCTATCTATCTATCTATCTATCTATCTATCTATCTATCTATCTATCTATCCGTCCATCAATTTATCCATCGGTCATCTATCCATCTGTTTGTCTATCTATCTATCTATCTATCTATCTATCTATCTATCTATCTATCTATCTATCTATCTATCTATCTATCTATCTATCTATCTATCTATCTATTTATTGACCAAAAGGTCGTGAATGTAGCCCAATCCATCACGAAAGCAGCCAGTCTAATTAAGGACCCCACGCACCCCGGACATTCTCTTTTCCACCTTCTTCCGTCGGGAAAAAGATACAAAAGTCTGAGGTCACGTACCAACCGACTCAAGAACAGCTTCTTCCCTGCTGCCGTCAGACTTTTGAATGGACCTACCTCGCATTAAGTTGATCTTTCTCTACACCTTAACTATGACTGTAACACTATGTTCTGCACTCTGTCCTTTCTTTCTCAATGAACGGTATGCTTTGGCTGCAGAGTGCGCAAGAAACAATACTTTTCACTGTATGTTAGTACATGTGACAATAATAAATCAAATCAAAATATCTATCTATCTACCTATCCATCCATCCATCCGTTCATCATCTATCCATCTGTATCTATCTATCTATCTATCTATCTATCTATCTATCTATCTATCTATCTATCTATCTATCTATCTATCTATCTATCTATCTATCTATCTATCTATTGCATTTAAAATATTATATCAGCCCACACATTCCTGTGATTTTTCACATTATCATGTCAATTCTTTTTCTAATTTCCTATGTCCATATTTATAATGGCAACTGCCAATGTCAGCGTGCCTTGCTGCAGTTACAATCTGGTGGCACAATGGTGCCTGTGTCCTACCCTCCTCCCTTGTACCGCAGAGAAAGATCTAATGCTCCGGCCACCTTTGCTCCTCTGCTTTTCCGCTTGCTGTAAGTTTTGACCACAAATGATAAGGGAAAATTGAAAATGCCGTACAAAGATAGGGACAGACTTTTAGCATTTATTTGGGGGACTGAATGGCAGTTGAATCCCTCAGCCCAATTATCCTCTAATTCACGTTGCTTGAAGACTATTCATCTCATGGGCAACATTTATCCTCTGTCCTTGAGAAGAAAGTGAGTCGTATTTCTTGACCGTGAGAGTCTATCCGGTGTTTATTTTGATTCCAGTGCAAAAGAAACTCACGAACGATATATTAAATATACATTACACTTCCTTTTTACACTTAGTCATTGCTTGGCCATGGCCCAGTGGTATCGGGGAGACGATGGCCTAGTGGTATGATCGCGAGACTATTAATCCAGAAACTCAGCGAATGTTCTGGGGACCCGGGTTCGAATCCCGCCATGGCAGGGGGTGGAATTTGAATTCAATGAAAAATATCTGGAATTAAGAATCTACTGATGACCATGAAACCATTGTCGGAAAAACCCATCTGATTCACTAATGTCCTTTAGGGAAGGAAATCTGCCATCCTTACCCAGTCTGGCCTACATGTGACTTCAGAGCCACAGCAATGACTCTTAACTGCCCTCCAAGGGCAACTAAGGATGGGCAATAAATGCTGTCCAGCCAGTGACGCCCATGTCCCACGAATGAATAAAAATAACCAATGCTATATACAACTCCAACCTTGCTCTTATACTCTGCACCATGACTGATAAAAGCAAGTGTCCCATATCCTTACCTAACTACCCTATTCACTGCTCTGCTGCCTTCAGGGATCTGTGAATAAGTACCCCAAGATGCCAGGAGTATTCAATGCCAGGAGTATTCGCAATAAAGTGGGTGAACTTGCAGCGTGGATCAGTACCTGGGACTTCGATGTTGTGGCTATTTCAGAGACATGGATAGAGCAGGGGCAGGAATGGATGCTGCAGGTCCCGGGGTTCAAATGTTTTAGTCGAAGTAGGGAAGGAGGTAGAAGAGGGGGAGGGGTAGCATTATTGGTCAGAGATTGTATCACAGTGTCAGAGAGGAGGTTTGATGAGGACTTATCTGTTGAGGTAGTATGGGCGGAGATTAGAAATAGGAGAGGAGAGGTCACCCTGTTGGGAGTCTTTTATAGACCTCCTAAAAGTTCTAGAGAGGTTGAGGAAAGGATTGCGGAGTCAATCCTGCTTAGGAGTGAAAGTAATAGGGCAATTGTTATGGGGGATTTTAACTTGACTAATATTGACTGGAATTGTTATAGCTCTAGCTCGTTAGAGGGGTCAGTTTTTGTTCAAAGCGTGCAGGAAGGTTTTTTGACTCAGTATGTAGACAGGCCAACTAGAGGTGAGGCTATATTGGATCTGGTGCTGGGAAATGAGCCAGACCAGGTGCTAGACTTGGAAGTTGGTGTGCATTTTGGTGATAGTGACCACAATTCGGTTACGTTCACCTTAGTGATGGAAAGGGATAGGCATGAACCTCGGGCCAGTGGTTTTAGCTGGGGGAAGGGTAATTATGAGGCTATTAGGAGAGAATTAGGAAACATAGGTTGGACTAGGAGATTACAGGGACTGGGAACGTCCGACATGTGGAGTTTTTTCAAGGAGCAGCTACTGCGAGTCTGTGATAGGTATGTCCCTGTCAGGCAAGGAGGAATTGGTAGGGCTAGGGAACCGTGGTGCACCAAAAAAGTTTCTTTGTTGGTTAAAAAGAAAAAGGAAGCTTATGTTCGGATGAGACGTGAGCACTCGGGTAGTGCACTAGAAAGCTTTAGATTGGCTAAGAGGGAGTTGAAGAGCGAGCTTAGAAGGGCTAAAAGGGGACATGAGAAGACTTTGGCGGATAGGGTTAAAGAGAATCCTAAGGCGTTCTATAGGTATGTCAAGAACAGAAGGTTGGTTAGGGCAAGTTTAGGGCCAGTTATAGATGGCAGAGGGAAGTTATGTGTGGAACCGGAGGAGATTGGTGAAGCATTGAACCAATATTTCTCTTCGGTGTTCACGCAAGGGGACATGAATATAGCTGAGGAGGACACTGGGTTGCAAGGGAGTAGAATAGACAGTATTACAGTTGATAAGGAGGATGTGCAGGATATTCTGGAGGGTCTGAAAATAGATAAATCCCCTGGTCCGGATGGGATTTATCCAAGGATTCTCTGGGAGGCAAGAGAAGTGATTGCAGAGCCTCTGGCTCTGATCTTCAGGTCGTCGTTGGCCTCTGGTATAGTACCAGAAGATTGGAGGTTAGCGAATGTTGTCCCATTGTTTAAGAAGGGGAACAGAGACTTCCCCGGGAATTATAGACCGGTGAGTCTCACTTCTGTTGTCGGCAAGATGTTGGAAAAAATTATAAGGGATAGGATTTATAGTTATTTGGAGAGTAATGAATTGATAGGTGATAGTCAGCATGGTTTTGTGGCAGGTAGGTCGTGCCTTACTAACCTTATTGAGTTTTTTGAGAAAGTGACCAAGGAGGTGGATGGGGGCAAGGCAGTGGACGTGGTATATATGGATTTTAGTAAGGCGTTTGATAAGGTTCACCATGGTAGGCTTCTGCAGAAAATGCAGATGTATGGGATTGGGGGTGATCTAGGAAATTGGATCAGGAATTGGCTAGCGGATAGGAAACAGAGGGTGGTGGTTGATAGTAAATATTCATCATGGAGTGCGGTTACAAGTGGTGTACCTCAGGGATCTGTTTTGGGGCCACTGCTGTTTGTAATATTTATTAATGATCTGGATGAGGGTATAGTTGGGTGGATTAGCAAATTTGCTGATGACACCAAAGTCGGTGGTGTGGTAGACAGTGAGGAAGGGTGTCGTAGTTTGCAGGAAGACTTAGACAGGTTGCAAAGTTGGGCCGAGAGGTGGCGGATGGAGTTTAATGCGGAGAAGTGTGAGGTAATTCACTTTGGTAGGAATAACAGATGTGTTGAGTATAGGGCTAACGGGAGGACTTTGAATAGTGTGGAGGAGCAGAGGGATCTAGGTGTATGTGTGCATAGATCCCTGAAAGTTGGGAATCAAGTAGATAAGGTTGTTAAGAAGGCATATGGTGTCTTGGCGTTTATTGGTAGGGGGATTGAATTTAGGAGTCGTAGCGTTATGTTGCAACTGTACACAACTCTGGTGCGGCCGCACTTGGAGTACTGTGTGCAGTTCTGGTCCCCACATTACAGGAAGGATGTGGAGGCTTTGGAGAGGGTGCAGAGGAGGTTTACCAGGATGTTGCCTGGTATGGAGGGGAGATCCTATGAGGAGAGGCTGAGGGATTTGGGATTGTTTTCGCTGGAAAGGCGGCGGCTAAGAGGGGATCTTATTGAAACATATAAGATGATTAGAGGTTTAGATAGGGTGGATAGTGATAGCCTTTTTCCTCTGATGGAGAAATCCAGCACGAGGGGGCATGGCTTTAAATTGAGGGGGGGTAGTTATAGAACCGATGTCAGGGGTAGGTTCTTTACCCAGAGGGTGGTGAGGGATTGGAATGCCCTGCCAGCATCAGTAGTAAATGCGCCTAGTTTGGGGGCGTTTAAGAGATCCGTAGATAGGTTCATGGACGAAAAGAAATTGGTTTAGGTTGGAGGGTCACAGTTTTTTTTTAACTGGTCGGTGCAACATCGTGGGCCGAAGGGCCTGTTCTGCGCTGTAATGTTCTATGTTCTATGTTCTATGTTCTAAGATCCATCTGTTCCTCTGAGCTTCCCAGTGTCCTGCCATTCATTAAATACTCCCTCATCTTGTTTCTTCTTCCAAAATGTGTCACCTCGCACTTATCAGGGTTAAATACCATCTGCCACTGCTCTGGCCATCTGACCAACCCATCTATATCTTCCTATAACCTATGGCCTTCTTCACTATTAACCACCCGACCCAATCTTGGTGTCATTTGCAAACTTGCTTATCATTCCCCCACGTGATCATCGATATCATTTATGGAAATGACAAGTAAGTTGTACAAGGGCAACTAGGGATGGGCAATAAACGCTGGCCGGCCAGCGACGCCCATGTCCCACGAATGGATAAAACAAAAGAATTCTGCTCACGAACATTATTTTACTGTCACCAATTAATTACTTTCCATTCTGAGACTTCCTCAACTGTGCGCTGAGGTAGTTGGTAACTGGCGGGTTGCAAGACTCACAACCTTTGCCCAGTGCTCTGGCCTCGTCTTTTCCATGGTCAAGTCAGGGTGGCACGGTGGCACAGTGGTTAGCACTGCTGCCTCGCAGCGCCAGGGACCCGGGTTCGATTCCCGGCTTGGGTCACTGTCTGTGCGGAGTTTGCACGTTCTCCCCGTGTCTGCGTGGGTTTCCTCCGGGTGCTCCGGTTTCCTTCCACAGTCCAAAGATGAGTAGGTTAGGTGGATTGGCCGTGCTAAATTGCTTCTTAGTGTCAGGGGGACTAGCTAGGGTAAATGCATGGGGTTATGGGGATAGGGCCTGGTTGGTCGGTGCAGACTCGATGGGCCGAATGGCTTCTTTCTGCACTGTAGGAGTCTATGATAAGTCACAATCCCATGATTCCCATTGGCTTAGAGAGTGAATTGGATACTTCCTGCTCCTCTAATGTTGTCACTTACTCCAGTATCAGGCTGGTCACACCATCAAACCCACCTCCACTCATTGCTATCAAGAACAAATCTTCAATTAGACCTTCCTCTGCCAATGGGGGCACACTAACAATCACCTCCCATTGCTGCCCCACCTCCTCTTCCCCATCTATATCAGAAAGCAGCTTTACACTGATCGGAGGGGTGGCCTTCCACTGCTTTCTCAAAGAACGAAGAACAGTACAGCACAGGAACAGGCCCTTTGGCCCTCCAAGCCCGTGCCGATCATGATGCCCTAACTAAACTAAAAAAAACCTTCTGCCCTTACTCGGGCCATATCCCTCTATTCCCTCCCCATCCAGATGCCTCTTAAATGTTGTTAATGTGCCTGCTTCCACCACCTCCTCTGGCAGCGCGTTCCAGGCACCCACCACTCTCTGTGAGAAAAACTTCCCCCCGCACATCTCCCTTAAACCTTCCCCCTCCCACCTTGAACCTGTGCCCCCTTTGTAATCGACACATCCACCCTGGGGAAAAAGCCTCTGACTATCCGCCCCATCTATGCCTCTCATAATCGACCTCAATCAGGTCTCCCCTCAGCCTCTGTCTTTCCAGTGAAAACAATCCTAGTTTATTCAACCTCTCCTCTTAGCCAACACCCTCGAGACCCGGCAACATCCTGGTGAACCTTCTCTGCACTCTCTCCAAAGCTTCCACATCCTTCTGGTAGTGTGGCAGCCAGTGACAGTTATCAAGAGTACTTCCTACTAGGTAGTCCTTTTGGTTCAGTTTGGGGTCTAGGCATCACAAGCAAGACAAGGTGGTATAAGGCCCGATATATTACATCTCAAAGTATTTAAGGAAGTGGCCCTAGAAATAGTGGATGCATTGGTGGTCATCTTCCATGATTCTATGGACTCTGGAACAGTTCCTACAGATTAGAGGGTAACTAAAGTTACCCCACTGTTTAAAAAGGGAGGTAGAGAGAAAATAGGGAATTATAGATCAGTCAGCCTGACATCAGGAGTGGGGAAAATTCTAGAATTCAATATAAAAGATTTTGTAGCAAAATGCTTGGAAAACAGTGGCAGGATTGGATAGAGTCAGCATGGATTCACAAAGGGAAATCCCTTGACAAATCTACTGGAATTCTTCGAGGATTTCACGAGTAGGGTTGATGAGGAGGAGCCAGTGGATGTGGTTTATTTGGACTTTCAGAAGGCTTTCAACAAGGTCCTACATAACAGATCAGCGTGTAAGAATAAAGCACATGTAATTGTGTATTGAGCTGAATAGAAAACTGGATGACAGGGAGGATGTTCCCGATGGTGGGGGGAGTTCAGAACCAGGGGTCACACAGTCTGAGGATTCGGGGTAGACCATTTAGGACGGAGATGAGGAGATATTTCTTCACCCAGAGAGTGGTGAGCCTGTGGAATTCATTACCACAGGAAGTAGTTGATGCCAAAACATTGAATGTATTCAAGAGGCGGCTGGATATAACACTTGGGGCGAATGGGATCAAAGGTTATGGGGAGAAAGCAGGTTTAGGCTATTGAGTTGGATGATCAGCCATGATTGTGATGAATGGCGGAGCAGGCTCGAAGGGCCGAATGGCCTCCTCCTGCTCCTATCTTCTATGTTTCTATGTTTCAAAGTGGAATTGTCACTGGTCTAGCAATCCAGAGACCCAGGGGCAATGGTCCGGGGATCCAGGTTCGAATCCCACCATTGAATTTGAATGTTATTAGAATCTGGAATTAAAAGTCTAATGATGACCAGAAAGCATGATGAGATAAAGTCTAAGGTTTTTGAGATTAAAGCTAAAATTTAAAGTTTTAAAGTTTATTTATTAGTATCACAAGTAGGCTTACATTAACACCGCAATGAAGTTACCGTGAAAGCCCCCTCATCGCCTCACTCCGGCACCTGTTCGGGTACACTGAGGGAGAATTTAGCATGTAACCAGTGCATCTTTTGGACTGTGGGAGGAAACCGGAGCACCCGGAGGAAACCCACGCAGACACGGGGAGAACGTGCAAACTCCGCACAGACAGTGACCCAAGCCGGGAATCGAACCCGGGTCCCTGGCACCGTGAGGCAGCAATGCTAACCACTGTGCTGCCGTGCCACCCACAAAATGGAGCAGGCTCTCAGAAGTAGCGCCAAAGAGAAGCCGGAGCGTTTTCTGTCTGTCGGTTGTAAGAGTGGCCGTAAACCTGGATGATACTCCATGCCCTATGGTGCTTCCGAGGATGGGGGCAGGGGGAGGGGGAGGGTTGCTGGGGAGCAGTAGGACAGAAGGCCCGGGTTGAAGAGCACAGATGGGAGAATGAATGTATTTAGCCTCAGGTCAATGTGATGCAGTCGGGTCCACGCTGGTGTAGATTATCCAGCAGTCTACACATCGTGATGCCAACCTTCCAGGATTAACCTGGAGTCCCCAGGAATTGAAGATTAATCTCCAGGACAGTGCTGTGTGTGTTCCTGGAGAAAGAAATCATAGAATCTCAACAGAAGGAGGCCATTCGACCCATCGAGCCTGCACCAACCACAATCCCACCCAGGGCCTATCTCCGTAACCCCATATCTTTACCCTGCTAATCCCCCTGACACAAGGGGCAATTTAGCATAGCCAATCCACCTAACCAGCACATCTTTGAACTGTGGGAGGAAACTGGAGTACCCGGAGGGAAACCCACGCAGAGACGGGGAGAACGTGCAGACTCCGCACAGACAGTGACCCAAGGGCAGTATTGAACCCGGGTCCTTGGCGCTGTGAGGCAGCAGTGCTACCCACTGTGCCACCGTGCCGCCCGTGAAATCTGCCGTCCTTACCCGGTCTGGCCTACCTGTGACTCCAGAACAACGGCAATGTGGTTGATCCTGAACCGTGCTCTGAAATGGCCAAGCGAGACACTCAGTTCAAGGGCAACTAACGATGAGGCAATAAATGGGGGCCTGGCTCACGTCCAATGAAAGAGTGAGGGAAGAAATTGGACTGGGCGGTTGGAGGATTTGAAATTCAAGGTGGCAAGTTCAGGGTTAAGAAGAGAAAATAAATGTGGGTGATCGCATGCAGGAGTCTACATTGCCAGAACCTTTCTTTAGTGCTGAGCTTATTATCAATTAAATATTTCAGGCTGAAGGGAGGGCATGGTGGGTTTACACAGTGTGAGGTGATGTTATCCAGACACACCTCACACTGAAGATCTTGCTAAAACAGTTCCGTTCCTTTTGGGTGGGTTTCTGACTTAGAGATGTTCAGTCATAATCCCACAGATGGTAGCTTCGCACCATTGGTCCCTCAGCCAAGGACTTGACCATGGGAAAAACAAGGGCAGAGCACTGGGCAAAAGCTGTGATTCGTACAAATCATCGGGACATTAGGAGAGGAATTTCTTTTTTCAAGTCATTGGTCGGAATCTTACCACCGTTCATGTCGGCAGGATTTTCCCATCCCGCTGCAGTGAACGGAGATTGGTCTGGAAACCAAGTTCTCCGACCTCGCTGCAGCAGGAACGTGGCATGAACGGTAAGATTACGCTCATTGAACATTTGCCTTTACCGGATATCTAAATATTAAAAATTTGTGGCGGAAAGGCTGTTTGTCTCACAGGCAAATGTCACCCAATTGGGTAATGAGGCTTTTTGCTTTCCAATTGGCAAAGGAAGGCCGGGTACTATAAGGATGGATGTGTTGGCTGACTCATGGCTGGAGTGTGGGGGGGCAAGACATCTGATGGAACCTCCAGGAATACATTGAATACCTCAAGGAACCTTCCATGGATGAGCAAGGAATTTCGGCAAATCCCTCCAGGTTTTCTGCGAGAGGTTTAGTGGGCCCCACACGCTTCCCATTGTCATGAGCAGGTTACTCGGAGTGAATAGGCTCCATTCTCCCGCTGATTGAAGCTGTGTTACCTCCCGTCAGAACTTCAAAAACACTCTCAGGAGGATAGTGGGCAGCACGGTGGCACAGTGGGTTAGCGCTGCTGCCTCACAGCGCCAGGGACCCGGGTTAGCACTGCTGCCTCACAGCGCCAGGGACCCAGGTTTGATTCCGGCCTTGGGCCACTGTCTGTGTGGAGTCTGCACGTTCTCCCCGTGTCTGCGTGGGTTTCCTCCGGGTGCTCCGGTTTCCTCCCACAGTCCTACGATATGCGGGTTAGGTTGATTAGCCATGCTAGATTGACCCTAGTGTCAGGGGGATTAGCTGGGTAAATGCATGGCATTGTGGGGGTCGGGCCTGGGTGGGATTGTGGTCGGAGCAGACTGGATGGGCCAAATGGCCTCCTTCTGCACTGGGACTCTGTAACTCTGAGACAGAACATGCCAGACATTGGGAAATTAAAGACAGACAATGCTGGCGGCACACATCAGCTCTGACACTCCCTGTGGAAGGGAGTCACCATGGTAACGCTCCAGCTCTCTCGGAGCAGATGGTCTCCCATGTCTCTCATCAAAATGGGATGGTGGGGATTTGTTTTCCGAATAACTGAAAGAGCAAACAACATTGGAATGTGGTGGTGCTGGGCCGAGAGTTGGGAATTTCCTTTTAGTCATTCGTGGGACATGGGCGTCGCTGGCTGGGCCAGCATTTATAACCCATCCCTAGTTGCCCAAGGGCAGTTGAGAGTCAACCACATTGCTGTGGCTCTGGAGTCCCATATAGGCCAGACCGGGTAAGGACGGCAGATTTCCTTCCCTAAAGGGACATTAGTGAACCAGATGGGTTTTTCCAATGTTTTCATGGTCATCAGTAGATTCTTAATTCCAGATTTTTTTTATTGAATTCAAATTCCACCAATCTGCCGTGGCGGGATTCGAACCCGGCTCCCCAGAGCATTAGCTAAGTTTCTGGATTAATAGTCCAGCGATAATACCACTAGGCCAACGCCTTCCCTACCACTACAATCATTGGGAACTGCACTTTCAGTAAGGTAGCCAACCTACCCCCCCCCCCCCCCTCACCCCCCACCCCGCCCCCCCCAACTCCCCCACTCTCTCTCCCTTCTCCCGCACATCCGTGAATTAAGGCCTCACCTTCTGGATGGATGGATGGATGGGGAGGCATGGTGGAACAGTGGTTAGCACTGTTGCCGCACAGCTCCACTGGACTCAGGTTTGGTTCTGGCCTTGGGTGACTGTGTAGAGCTTGCACGTTCTCCCCGTGTCTGCGTGGGTTTCCTCTAGGTGTTCTGGTTTCCTCCCACAGTCTAAAGATGTGCAGGTTAGGTGAATTGGCCATGCTAAATTGCCCCTTAGTGTCCAAAGATGTGCGGTTAGATGGATTGGCCATGCTAAATTGCCCCTTAGTGTCAAAAGATGTGCAGGTTAGGTGGATTGGCCATGCTAAATTGCCCCTTAGTGTCCAAAGATGTGCAGGTTAGGTGGATTGGCCATGCTAAATTGCCCCTTAGTGTCCAAAGATGTGCAGGTTAGGTGGATTGGCCATGCTAAATTGCCCTTTAGTGTCCAAAGATGTGTAGATTAGGTGGATTGGCCATGCTAAATTGCCCCTTAGTGTCCAAAGATGTGTAGATTAGGTGGATTGGCGATGCTAATTTGCCCCTTAGTGTCCAAAGATGTGTAGGTTAGGTGGATTGGCCATGCTAAATTGCCCCTTAGTGTCCAAAGATGTGTAGGTTAGGTGGATTGGCCATGCTAAATTGCCGCTTAGCGTCCAAAGATGTGTAGGTTAGGTGGATTGGCCATGCTAAATTGCCCCTTAGTGTCCAAAGATGTGTGGGTTAGGTGGATTGGCCATGCTAAATTACCCCTTAGTGTCCAAAGATGTGTGGGTTAGGGGGTTTAGCCATGGGAAATGTGTGAGGTTTGTGGTGAACCATAGTTGGTTACCACTATGAGTGCTGAGCCATGGATGGTCAGCACTATGGGTGTTTGTAGATATGTTACTGTTGTCACTGTTAGGGTTACGGTCGGGCTGTTCTACCTGTTGATATTGTTCTGTGGTACACTCCAGTTGGCTCCGCCTACCTGGGGAAGTATAAAGGTCGCTGCACTGCCTGGTGACCCTTTAGTCTGGGATTGTATTGTATATAGTGTGCTCCATTCTTGTTAGTAATAAAATCCTTTATTTCCCGGGTACAATCTAGCCTCCCGAGTGATTTAATCGCGCATCAAGTTTACAGGGAGAGAGTGGGGGAGAGGGCCTGGGTAAGAGACTCAGTATCGGTAAGAGAGTCGGTGCAGACAGAATGGTTTCTTCTGGATTAGTAATCTAGCGCTAATACCACTAGGCCATCGTTCTCCCTGTTAACCGTTCAGCTACTGTGGCAAAGAGCTGGGGAACATCAGGAAAGGTAGAGAAACAAATCTGGATTAGAATTCAGTGCAACAAAAAACTTGGCGTCTGAAAAGCCCTTGGGCACGGAGAAGTGAAGAATTCTAAAACCTTAAATAAAAGAGTTATATCGCCAAAGTTTTTCAAGTTGCACCCATCAGGACAAACCCAAGAATGCCAAATTTCAATCGATCACAACAATTTGTACTACGCGATAACAGGGTGCTGATTGGTTGGCAAGTTGACTCCGATTGGCTGAGGCGTAGGCATGGAGAAAGTAACAGGCAACAATTGGTGTGATTTTCAATGCTAACCGACGCACATTTTACAGCAATGGAGGACGGCTCGCCATTGGCCGCCAATGGCCGGGATGGGATCTTGTGATCCCGCCATTGCCAACAGGGTTTCCCATTGATAACACCCATCGCCGCTGGTGTGCCATCGATGGGATCATAAGATCCCACCAGTGTGATCGACCAGATTTTAACTCCTTATGTTTCTAAAGTGTTGAAGTCCAGAACACCATGAAAGCCCATCAAAATCTTTACTTCCTTAGGAGGCAAAGGAAATTTGGCATGTCCATTACAATGCTCCGCAACTTTTACAGATGCACCATAGAAAGCATCCTTCCCGGATATAACACAGCTTGGTATGGCTCCTGCTCTGCCCAAGACCGCAAGGAACTACAAAGGGTTGTGAATGTAGCCCAATCCATCACGCAAACCAGCCTCCCATCCATTGACTCTGTCTACACTTCCCGCTGCCTCGGGAAAGCAGCCGGCATAATTAAGGACCCCCCGCACAGTCTCTTTTCCGCCTTCTTCCGTCAGGAAAAAGATGCAAAACGTCTGAGGTCACGTACCAACCGACACAAGAACAGCTTCTTCCCTGCTGCTGTCAGACTTTTGAATGGACCTACCATATATTAAGCTGATCTTTCTCTACACCCTAGCTATGACTGTAGCACTATATTCTGCACCCTCTCGTTTCCTTCTCCCCTATGTACTCTATGAACGGTATGCTTTGTCTGTGTAGTGCACAAGAAACAATACTTTTCACTGTATCCCAATAAATGTGACAATAATAAATCGAATCAAAAAAATTCAAATCAAACTGATTATTAACCTATTAATTCAAAAGATTATTAATCCAGAAGAAACCATTCGGGGTGGGCCGAACGGTGGCACAGTGGTTAGCACTGCTGCCTCACAGTGCCAGGGACCCAGGTTCGATTCCCGGCTTGGGTCACTATCCGTGTGCAGTTTGCACGTTCTCCCCGTGTCTGCGTGGGTTTCCTTCGGGTGCTCCGGTTTCCTCCCACAGTCCAATTGCCCCTTATTGTCAGGGGGAATAGCTTGGGTAAATACATGGGCTTATGGGGATTGGGCTGGGTGGGATTGTGGTCGGTGCAGACTCGATGGGCTGAATGGCCTCCTTCTGCTCTGTAGGGATTCTATGATTCTATGAAATCTCACTAAATGGCAGAGTGGGCTTGAAGGGCTGAATGGCCTCATCCTACTTCAATTCTTATGTCCTTACACAATCTTGAATGAATGAGTTAGATTGGGAAATGATGGGATGACCATTAATTCCAACATAGTGAAAATAGAGTGATGGAGGGAACGGAAAAATGACAGAAATGAAGACACACTGAGAGGAACAATGTTGGAAAGGAGACAGAGGAAACAGGGATGGGGTGAGTGAGTGCAAGCTGATTGGAAAAGGGTTGATATGTATGTGACGGTTGGATAATATCCTCATAAAAGTGAAGTAAGTAAAAAATGTCCCCTGTTCTGCACATGTCAAACACAACAACTTCTAAATACCTTCCAAACAACCGTGCAGTCTTCAGCTTGGTTTTTTAAATTCTTTATGTGCTCACTTTGATTCTTCCATTGATCGAACACCAGCAGTAAAGACCTGGTGACAATGGTTAGTTGAATATTCAAGGCTCCTGCTCTGCCCAAGACCTCAAGGAACTACAAAAGGTTGTGAATGTAGCCCAATCCACCACGCAAACCAGCCTCCCATCCATTGACTCTGTCTACACTTCCCGCTGCCTCGGAAAAGCAGCCAGCATAATCAAGGACCCCCATGCACCCCGGACATTCTCTCTTCCATCTTCTTCCGTCAGGAAAAAGATACAAAAGGCTGAGGTCACGTACCAACCGACTCAAGAACAGCTTCTTCCCTGCTGCTGTCCGACTTTTGAATGGACCTACCTCGCATTAAGTTGATCTTCCTCTACACCCTAGCTATGACTGTAACACTACATTCTGCACTCTCTCATTTCCTTCTCTATGAATGGTATGCTCTGTCTGTGTAGCGCGCAAGAAACAATACTTTTCACTGTATGCTAATACATGTGACAATAATAAATCAAATCAAATCAAAAGCCTTAAACGCAATTTTTGGTTAAAAAAAGATTTGATTCGCTCTCTAAGTTTATTCAAGCTGCCTATATTTAAGAATTGGTTTGTTGTTTCCACTGTAAAGCTTAAGACCATAAGATATAGGAGCAGAATTAGGCCACTCGGCCCATCGAGTCTGCTCCCACCATTCAATCATGGCTGATAAGTTTTTCAACCCCATTCTCCTGCCTTTTCCCCTTAACCTTTGATCCCCTTACCAATCAAGAACCTATCTATCTCTGTCTTAAAGACACTCAATGACCCGGCCTCCACAGCCTTCTGCGGCAAAGAGTTCCACAGATTCACCGCCTGCTGGCTGAAGAAATTCCTCCTCATCTCGGTTCTAAAGGGTCGTCCCTTTACTCTGAGGCTGTGCCCTCGGATCCGAGTCTCTCTGACTAATGGAAACATCTTCCCCATGTCCACTCTGTCCAGCCTTTCAGTATTCTGTAAGTTTACATGTATATAACAGACATTGGGTAGAAAAACAAGCCGAAGAAACTTTTGTTGGGTTCGACGCACAAACCAATTCCACAAAAGGATTGGCTTGTGCCTCTCTCCACATCCAATGGCGCACTATGACAGACTTTCACCTGTTTCCATCGCTAATAATTGCTGGAACAGATTGCTAGTCTGTCGCCAGGGAGCTTATACCTTGAGGAGGTGCTACTCCACATCAGACGTGGGTGGCACGGTGGCACAGTGGTTAGCACTGCTGCTTCAAAGTGGCAGGGACCCGGGTTCGATTCCCGACTTGGGTCATTGACTGTGCGGAGTCTGCACGTTCTCCCCGTGTCTGCGTGGGTTTCCTCTGGGTGCTCTGGTTTCCTCCCACAGTCCGAAAGACGTGTTGGTTAGGTTGATTGGCCATACTAAGTTGTTCCTTAGTGTCGGGGGCATTAGCAAGGTAAATATGTGGGGTTATGGGGATAGGGCCTGGGTGGATTGTGTTCGGTGCAGACTCGATGGGCCGAATGGCCTCCTTCTGCACTGTAGGGATTCTATGATTCTATGATTATGAGTCTCTCCCCCTCGTACCACCAGCTATTGGCGTGTTTGGAAGGATTTTGCGAGGTTGACACTCAACCTGTTTGGCCGCGTTATGAACGCACCTTCCTTGGCCGTCAAGTCCTGGGGTGGGACTCGAACCCCCGGAGCTTCTGGCTCGGAGGCAGGGACACTAAACCCACTGTCCCTCAATAAGGTGGCAGGTTGCACAGTGGTTAGCACTGCCGCCAGGGACCCGGGTGACTGCGTGGAGTCTGCACGTTCTCCACGTGTGTGGATAAAAGCAAATTATTGCGGATGCTGGAATCTGAAACCAAAAGAGAAAATGCTGGAAAATCTCAGCAGGTCTGGCAGCAGCTGTAAGCAGAGAAAAGAGCTGATGTTTCGAGTCCAGATGACCCTTTGTCAAAGCTCCCCGTATCTGCGTAGTTTTCCTCCGGGTGCTCCGGTTTCTTCCCACAGTCCAAAGATGTTCGGGTTAGGTTGATTGGCCGTGCTAAATAGCCCCTTAGTGTCCAAAGATGTGCAGGCTAGGTGGATTGGCCATGCCAAATGCACGGGTTATGGGTAAGGACAGGGGTAACATGTTCTTTTGGAGAGTTGGTGCAGATTCGATGGGCCAAACGGCCTCCGTCTGCACTGCAGGGATTCTATGGTTCCAATGGTTCTGCTTCACAAAATTGGATCAAGTCAAGGAATTTCCCAATTGAATTTCCGGGATCCCATGTTGCAAAAGGAGAATGATTCCAGTGAATCACTGTTCCTCGCCAGTCTTTGGAGGACTGGGCGTTTGTCTCTCAGTTCAGCTGTGGAACAAGTTAACATTGTTACTGAAATATTGCAGCGCGATTAGATTGAAATCTTGGTTCACCATCAGAGCAGGGCAAGGTGTGAACAGCGCCCATGATAGTACTACAATTGGTGAGGAACAACAATATTTTTTGCAATAACCGCAGCTGATTCGAAACACACCCTGGCTATCTGAGACATTCAGAATCATCTTGATGTTTTCTTTAATTAGATTAAGGCGGACCTTTGCAAGGTAGAGTTGTATCTCTGTCACACCTTTCACCAAAGCACTTTTAAACCACATTTGAAATCTTGCTCTATGGGAAACATGGCAACAATCTTCACACTGCAGGGGGGAAAAGGTTAATGGCAGACTATGTACCTCAGATGCTGGTTGAAGGATAATTATTGGTAAGGGAGAACCACCCCCCATGTTCTTCTCCAAGGATGCTGCTGTATCCCTTACATCCGTTTGGGAGGGCCTTGTGTTAAGACCTAATCCAGAAATTCCAAGGTGCTCAGTGAAGTTAGCTGAGACTCTTAGAATCATGTAATGATAGAATCCCTACAGTGCGGAAGGAGGCCATTCAGCCCATTGAGCCCACACTTTCCACAATCCCACCCAGGCCCTATACCCATAACCGCACACATTTACCCTACTCATCCTCCTGACACTAAGGGGCAATTTAGCATGGCCAATCCACCTAACCCGCACACCTTTGGATACTAAGGGGTAATTTAGCTTGGCCAATCTACCTAACCTAGAAATCATAGAAATCATAGAAACCCTACAGTGCAGAAGGAGGCCATTCGGCCCATCGAGTCTGCACCGACCACAATCCCACCCAGGCCCTACCCCCACATATCTTACCTGCTAATCCCTCTAACCTACGCATCCCAGGACTCTAAGGGGCAATTTTTTTAACCTGGCCAATCAACCTAACCCGCACATCTTTGGACTGTGGGAGGAAACCGGAGCACCCGGAGGAAACCCACGCAGACACGAGGAGAATGTGCAAACTCCACACAGACAGTGACCCGAGCATCGAACCCGGGACCCTGGAGCTGTGAAGCAGCAGTGCTAACCACTGTGCTACCGTGCCACCCACTAACCTGCACATCTTTGGACACTAAGAGGCAATTTAGCATGGCCAATCCACCTAGCCTGCACACCTTTGGACACTAAGGGGTAATTTAGCATGGCCAATCCACCTAACCTGCACATCTTTGGACACTAAGGGGCAATTTAGCATGGCCAATCCACCTAACCTGCACATCTTTGGACACTAAGGGGCAATTTAGCATGGCCAATCCACCTAACCTGCACATCTTTGGACACTAAGAGGCAATTTAGCATGGCCAATCCACCTAGCCTGCACATCTTTGGACACTAAGGGGCAATTTAGCATGGCCAATCCACCTAACCTGCACATCCTTCAGACAGTGGGAGGAAACGGAGCACCCGGAGGAGAACGTGTAGACTCCGCACAGACAGTGACCCGAGGCCAGAATTGAATCCAGGTCCCTGACACAGTGGGGCAGCAGCGCTAACCACTGTGCCGTCATGCCACCCACAATTCCACCAACTGCTGTGACAGGATTCGAACCCGGATCCCCAGGACATTTGCTAAGTTTCTGGATTAATAATGCTAAAATTTGATTTTGGCATTAACGTGAGCATAAGGTGTTTGACTCCAGGTATGATTCAAGTAACCCACTAGGAAGCTTTCATAGAACATAGAACATAGAACAGTACAGCACAGAACAGGCCCTTCGGCCCACGATGTTGTGCCGAGCTTTATCTGAAACCAAGATCAAGCTATCCCACTCCCTATCATCCTGGTGTGCTCCATGTGCCTATCCAATAACCGCTTAAATGTTTCTAAAGTGTCTGACTCCACTATCACTGCAGGCAGTCCATTCCACACCCCAACCACTCTCTGCGTAAAGAACCTACCTCTGATATCCGTCCTGTATCTCCCACCACGAACCCTATAGTTATGCCCCCTTGTAATAGCTCCATCCACCCGAGGAAATAGTCTTTGAACGTTCACTCTATCTATCCCCTTCATCATTTTATACACCTCTATTAAGTCTCCCCTCAGCCTCCTCCGCTCCAGAGAGAATAGCCCTAGCTCCCTCAACCTTTCCTCATATGACCTACCCTCCAAACCAGGCAGCATCCTGGTAAATCTCCTCTGCACTCCTTCCAGCGCTTTCATCAAACAAAGTTTATTTAAGGACAGTTAGAATACAATGAAAAGAATGAGCCTAACTTACACCAATTACAAGATTCAAACATGACACAGTACAACTCCTAACAGTTAGCTATCTCTGTTGTTCCAAGTAAAGCACCATCACACAGACGCACACCCTTCTCCAGACTTAGCTCAAAGGGCAAGTGTGCTCCCATGATGCTGGATCTTCAGCTTTTTAACACCGGGTGTGAACTGGTCCTTTGAATGACCGTCACACCCTCCTGACTCCAAGGCTGGAGTGCCCCCCCCCGCCCCCCACCCCCCACCCGTGCCCTCCCCCCTCCCTGCAGCACTGGACCACACATTGTTGATCCTCCAGAAGGAGCCCTTCAGGTGTAGGCAATAAAATATAACAAAACTTACTCCAACTGATAAATCAAAGAAAAAGGTTTAGTAAAGAAACTTTATTACTCCAAGACTTGAGGCCTCACCCTAGGCCATTCCAAGCAATTTAACAATTCCCAACAGGTTCTTATTTATGCTGGTCAGCTGATCATCACATCATTTTGTCATTGGTTACATAGCTTACTGGGTCAGCTGACCCTTACAGCTTGTTACCATTGGTCGCACTACAACGGATCCAATGTTATCATCGGTTACATTCTAACACTCACGAAAGGAACATTGGAGTTGCTGTTAAGGGTGCAATTGCTTGAAAAATGCCTCCGGCATCAAAACAAATAGACTCATAGAGATTTACAGCATGGAAACAGGCCCTTCGGCCCAACTTGTCCATGCCGCCCATTTTTTTTTAAACCCCTAAGCTAACCCCAATTGCCCAATTTTGGCCCATATCCCTCTATACCCATCTTACCCATGTAACGGTCTAAATGCTTTTTAAAAGACAAAATTGTACCCACCTCTACTACTACCTCTGGCAGCTTGTTCCAGACACTCACCACCCTCTGTGTGAAAAAATTGCCCCTCTGGACACTTTTGTATCTCTCCCCTCTCACCTTAAACCTATGCCCTCTAGTTTTAGACTCCCCTACCTTTGGGAAAAGATGTTGACTATCTAGCTGATCTATGCCCCTCACTATTTTATAGATCTCCATAAGATCACCCCTCAGCCTCCTACGCTCCAGAGTAAAAAGTCCCAGTGTATCCAGCCTCTCCTTATAACTCAATCCATCAAGTCCTGGTCGCATCCTAGTAAATATTTTCTGCACTCTTTCTAATTTAATAATATCCTTTCTATAATAGGGTGACCAGAACTGTACACAGTATTCCAAGTGTGGCCTTAACAATGTCTTGTACAACTTCAACAAGACGTCCCAACTCCTGTATTCAATGTTCTGACCGATAAACCAAGCATGCCGAATGCCTTCTTCACCACTCTGTCCACCTGTGACTCCACTTTCAAGGAGCCAGAGGTCAGGAGAAAAAGAGAGAAGGAGAGAGAGAGAGAGAGAGAGGAAGCACTTTTGCTCAGAAAATAAACCTGATGTGGGTTTCACTTCATGAGAAGTAAAGGCAAGGAAGTAAACCGATAAGACGCAATCTGATATTGAAAATGTTTAGTGTCACAATCAAAATAAGATTAGGTTGAGTGAGCTGTTGAGTATGTAAAATGGAGATTAAATCATCGGATCTCTGCAGTACAGAAGGGGGCCATTCGGCCCATCGAGTCTGCACCGACTCCAACAGAACACCCCACTCCTGTACAGACTCGATGGGCCAAATGGCCTCTCCTGCACTGTGTGACTCTATGACACTAAGGGGCAATTTAGCAAGGCCAATCCACGTAATCTGCACGGCCAGTGCGCCCTAACCAGCACGTCTTTTGGACTGTGGGAGGAAACTGGAGCACCCGGAGGAAACCCACGCAGACACTGGGCGAATGTGCAAACTCCACACGGACAGTGACCCAAGGCCCGAACTGAATCCGGGTCCGTGGCGCTGCGTGGCAGCAGGTGCTAACCACTGTGCCACCGTGCTGCCCATCAATGAACACTGGAGAATCACGGTCTATCACGGAACGGTGGCACAGTGGTTAGCGCAGCTGCCTCACAGCGCCAGGGACCCGGGTTTGAATCCCAGCTTGGGTCGCTGTCTGTGTGGAGTTTGCACATTCTCCCCGTGTCTGCGTGGGTTTCCTCCGGGTGCTCCAGTTTCCTCCCACAGTCCGAAAGACGTGCTGTTTAGGGTGCATTGGCCGTGCTAAATTCTCCCTCAGTGTACCCGAACAGGCGCCGGAGTGTGGCAACAAGGGGATTTTCACAGTAACTTCATTGCAGCGTTAATGTAAGCCTACTTGTGACACTAATAAATAAACTTAAAAGAAAATAGAAAGATTGGGGTAGGAGGTGGGGAGACAGGATGGGTCATGCAATATTAAATTTTCTAACCTTATCTGAAACTGTGTGTTTGCAATGTTTTTTGTCAATCCTTGCTCAGTGACAGCTCACTGATACCAGATGCAGCAGGTTTCCTTCCCGAGACTTGAGCTCGTTATCTACTGCGGTACAAAACTGCGGTAATGAGGGAGTGCCACACTCCCAAAAATGGCGCCTTTCAGTTGAGGTAAAACAGCCTCTGTCCTCTCAGGCAGGCTAGAATGTTCCGTGCCTGGAAGAGAATTCTCCCCCGGTGCCTTGGCCAAAATTTGGCCTCATATTTTTCCCTCGGCCAATATCACTAAAATCAGATTAACTTCCAATTTAAGACCTTAGGACCACCGGATATAGGAACGGGAGGAGGCCATTCAGCCCTTCGAGCCTGCTCTGCCATTTGATAAGATCATGGCTGATCTCACACTCACTAAGTTCTCTTTCCTGCCTTAGAGTCATAGAGGTTTGCAGCATGGAAACATCCTAAGCCTCCTGTGCTCCAGGGAAAAAAGTCCCAGTCTATCCAACCTTTCCTTATAGTTCAAATCATCAAGTCCTGGTAGCATCCCAGTAAATCTTTTCTGCACTCTTTCTAGTTTAATAATATCCTTTCTATAATAGGGTGACCAGAACTGTACACAGTATTCCAAGTGTGGCCTTACCAATGTCTTGTACAACTTCAACAAGACGTCCCAACTCCTTATCACCGTATCTCCTTAAATCCCCGACTGATCAAAAACCGATCGATCTCAGACTCAGATGTGTTCACGGACTTGGCCTCCTGGGGTAAAGAATTCCAAAGGTTCTCCACCCTTTGAGAGAAGAAATTCTTCCTCAAATCCGTCTGAAATGAGCCCTCCCTCATTCTCTCTGCCCTCTGGTCCCACATTCTCCCATGAGTTGAAACATTCCCCCAATATTTACCCTGTCTAACCCCTTGAGAATCGGATGTGTTTCAATCATATCCCCCCTCATTCTTCTGGACTCCAAAGAGTACAGACCCAATATTTCCTCGTTGATCTTCTTACTCATAGAATCATAGAATCCCTACCGGATAGAAGGAGGCCATTCGGCCCATCTAATCTGCACCAACTCTCCAACAGAGCCTTATCCCCGCAACCACACATATTTATCCCGCTAATCCCCCTAGTCTACACATCTTTGGACACGAAGGAGCAATTTAGCATAGAACATAGAACATAGAACATTACAGCGCAGAACAGGCCCTTCGGCCCACGATGTTGCACCGACCAGTTAAAAAAAAAAACTGTGACCCTCCAACCTAAACCAATTTCTTTTCGTCCATGAACCTATCTACGGATCTCTTAAACGCCCCCAAACTAGGCGCATTTACTACTGATGCTGGCAGGGCATTCCAATCCCTCACCACCCTCTGGGTAAAGAACCTACCCCTGACATCGGTTCTATAACTACCCCCCCTCAATTTAAAGCCATGCCCCCTCGTGCTGGATTTCTCCATCAGAGGAAAAAGGCTATCACTATCCACCCTATCTAAACCTCTAATCATCTTATATGTTTCAATAAGATCCCCTCTTAGCCGCCGCCTTTCCAGCGAAAACAATCCCAAATCCCTCAGCCTCTCCTCATAGGATCTCCCCTCCATACCAGGCAACATCCTGGTAAACCTCCTCTGCACCCTCTCCAAAGCCTCCACATCCTTCCTGTAATGTGGGGACCAGAACTGCACACAGTACTCCAAGTGCGGCCGCACCAGAGTTGTGTACAGTTGCAACATAACGCTACGACTCCTAAATTCAATCCCCCTACCAATAAACGCCAAGACACCATATGCCTTCTTAACAACCTTATCTACTTGATTCCCAACTTTCAGGGATCTATGCACACATACACCTAGATCCCTCTGCTCCTCCACACTATTCAAAGTCCTCCCGTTAGCCCTATACTCAACACATCTGTTATTCCTACCAAAGTGAATTACCTCACACTTCTCCGCATTAAACTCCATCCGCCACCTCTCGGCCCAACTTTGCAACCTGTCTAAGTCTTCCTGCAAACTACGACACCCTTCCTCACTGTCTACCACACCACCGACTTTGGTGTCATCAGCAAATTTGCTAATCCACCCAACTATACCCTCATCCAGATCATTAATAAATATTACAAACAGCAGTGGCCCCAAAACAGATCCCTGAGGTACACCACTTGTAACCGCACTCCATGATGAATATTTACTATCAACCACCACCCTCTGTTTCCTATCCGCTAGCCAATTCCTGATCCAATTTCCTAGATCACCCCCAATCCCATACATCTGCATTTTCTGCAGAAGCCTACCATGGTGAACCTTATCAAACGCCTTACTAAAATCCATATATACCACGTCCACTGCCTTGCCCCCATCCACCTCCTTGGTCACTTTCTCAAAAAACTCAATAAGGTTAGTAAGGCACGACCTACCTGCCACAAAACCATGCTGACTATCACCTATCAATTCATTACTCTCCAAATAACTATAAATCCTATCCCTTATAATTTTTTCCAACATCTTGCCGACAACAGAAGTGAGACTCACCGGTCTATAATTCCCGGGGAAGTCTCTGTTCCCCTTCTTAAACAATGGGACAACATTCGCTAACCTCCAATCTTCTGGTACTATACCAGAGGCCAACGACGACCTGAAGATCAGAGCCAGAGGCTCTGCAATCACTTCTCTTGCCTCCCAGAGAATCCTTGGATAAATCCCATCCGGACCAGGGGATTTATCTATTTTCAGACCCTCCAGAATATCCTGCACATCCTCCTTATCAACTGTAATACTGTCTATTCTACTCCCTTGCAACCCAGTGTCCTCCTCAGCTATATTCATGTCCCCTTGCGTGAACACCGAAGAGAAATATTGGTTCAATGCTTCACCAATCTCCTCCGGTTCCACACATAACTTCCCTCTGCCATCTATAACTGGCCCTAAACTTGCCCTAACCAACCTTCTGTTCTTGACATACCTATAGAACGCCTTAGGATTCTCTTTAACCCTATCCGCCAAAGTCTTCTCATGTCCCCTTTTAGCCCTTCTAAGCTCGCTCTTCAACTCCCTCTTAGCCAATCTAAAGCTTTCTAGTGCACTACCCGAGTGCTCACGTCTCATCCGAACATAAGCCTCCTTTTTCTTTTTAACCAACAAAGAAACTTTTTTGGTGCACCACGGTTCCCTAGCCCTACCAATTCCTCCTTGCCTGACAGGGACATACCTATCACAGACTCGCAGTAGCTGCTCCTTGAAAAAACTCCACATGTCGGACGTTCCCAGTCCCTGTAATCTCCTAGTCCAACCTATGTTTCCTAATTCTCTCCTAATAGCCTCATAATTACCCTTCCCCCAGCTAAAACCATTGGCCCGAGGTTCATGCCTATCCCTTTCCATCACTAAGGTGAACGTAACCGAATTGTGGTCACTATCACCAAAATGCACACCAACTTCCAAGTCTAGCACCTGGTCTGGCTCATTTCCCAGCACCAGATCCAATATAGCCTCACCTCTAGTTGGCCTGTCTACATACTGAGTCAAAAAACCTTCCTGCACGCTTTGAACAAAAACTGACCCCTCTAACGAGCTAGAGCTATAACAATTCCAGTCAATATTAGTCAAGTTAAAATCCCCCATAACAATTGCCCTATTACTTTCACTCCTAAGCAGGATTGACTCCGCAATCCTTTCCTCAACCTCTCTAGAACTTTTAGGAGGTCTATAAAAGACTCCCAACAGGGTGACCTCTCCTCTCCTATTTCTAATCTCCGCCCATACTACCTCAACAGATAAGTCCTCATCAAACCTCCTCTCTGACACTGTGATACAATCTCTGACCAATAATGCTACCCCTCCCCCTCTTCTACCTCCTTCCCTACTTCGACTAAAACATTTGAACCCCGGGACCTGCAGCATCCATTCCTGCCCCTGCTCTATCCATGTCTCTGAAATAGCCACAACATCGAAGTCCCAGGTACTGATCCACGCTGCAAGTTCACCCACTTTATTGCGAATACTCCTGGCATTGAAGTATACACATTTCAAACCCTGCTCCACCCCACCTCTGCAATGCCGTGCATTGCAGTCCCCATCCATGCATCCCTCACTTTCAGCCCCACTACTCAGGATCCCTCCCCCCCCCCGAATCAGTTTAAACCTCCCTGCATGGCCTTAGCAAATTTACCCCCCAGGATATTGGTCCCCTTCTGATTAAGGTGTAGACCATCCTTCTCATAGAGGTCACACCTTCCCCAGTACGAGCCCCAATTGCTTAAGTACCTGAACCCCTCCCTCCTGCACCATCCCCTCAGCCATGAATTCAAACCTTCCCTCTCCCTATTCCTCTCTAAACTATCCCGTGGTACAGGCAAGAGTCCAGAGATAACCACTCTGTCAGTCTTGGCCTTTAGTTTCCACCCCAACTCCATAAATCCCTGCCTAATATCCCCTTCCCCTATCTTCCCTATGTCGTGTGTCCCCACATGTACAATAACTTGTGGTTTATCTCCCTCCCCCCTAAGAGTCCTGAATACCCTGTCAGACACATCCCGGACCCCAGCCCCTGGTAGGCAACACACCAACCCTGAGTCCCTACCTTTAGTTCCGACCCTCCTATCTGTCTCCTTAATTGTGGAGTCCCCAATCACAAGGCCCAGTCTTTTACAGCCCCTAACCACCTGAGCTTTCTCACTCGGCTCACCCCCAGAGATCTGCTCTCTATGCTCAGTTGATTCCTCCTCAACTGTAGCCTCCAGCACCGAAAACCTATTATGGAGGGGAACCGCCCCAGGGGATTGTCTTCCCGATTGCTTCTTACCCCTCCTCCTGGCATTGACCCAAGCCTCATTTCTAGGAGTTACTATTTCTCTATAACTCCTATCAACTTCCACCTCCGCCTCCCGAATTATGCGGAGTTCCTCTACCTCCCCCTCCAGCTCCTTTACACGCTCCTCCAGAAGCTGCAATCTAATGCACTTCTTACAACTAAAATCTCCTGAAACACTACTGGATTTCCTCACCACATACATCCCACAGGAGATGCAGCATACTGCCTGAACTGCCATCCCTGAAGCCATTACCAGCAAGAAAAAAAGAAAACAAAAAACTTCCCCACACTTCCCCAACTGTCACACTCTACTGCAGCCCGAGCAGCACTCCCTCACTGAGACACCAACTGTCACTCTCCACTGCAGCCCGAGCAGCACTCCCACAGTGAGATACCAACTGTCACTCTCCACTGCAGCCCGAGCAGCATGGCCAATCCATCTAACCTACACGTCTTTAGACACTAAGGGGCAATTTAGCATGGCCTATCCACTTAACCTGAACATCTTTGGACATTAAGGGACAATTTAGCATGGCCAATCTACATAACCTGCATATCTTTGGACACTAAGGGGCAATTTAGCATGGCCAATCCACTTAAACTGCACATCTTTGGACACTAAGGGGCAACTTAGCATGGCCAATCCACCTAACCTACACATCTTTGGACACTAAGGGGCAATTTAGCATGGCCAATCCACCTGACGTACACATCTTCGGACACTAAGGGGCAATTTAGCATGGCCAATCCACCTGATCTGCACATCTTTGGACACTAAGGGGCAATTTAGCATGGCCCATCCACCTAACCTACACATCTTTGGACACTAAGGGACAATTTAGCATGGCCAATCCACCTAACCTGCACATCTTTGGACACTAAGGGACAATTTAGCATGGCCAATACACCTAACCTACACATCCTTGGACACTAAGGGGCAATTTAGCATGGCCAATCCACCTAACCTGCACATCTTTGGACACTAAGGGGCAACTTAGCACGGCCAATCCACCTGACTTGCACATCTTTTGACTGTGGGACGAAACCGGAGCATGCGGTGGAAACCCATGCAGACATGGGGAGAATGCACAGTCTCTGCACAGACAGTGACCTGAGGCTGGAATCAAAACCGGGTCCCTGGAGCTGTGAGGCAGCAGTGCTAACCACTGTACCACCATGCCACCATTATTTGTGGGATCTTGCTGTGCATTGATAGGCAGCCTCGTTGCAATTGTAGCTGCGCTTTGGGGGGTGAGGAAATCTGGAAGATGCTATCTAAACAGCACCTCATCCTATTGGTGGTCCGGGGTTCAATGGAGTTGACAAGTGACTGCAATATTAAAATGAGGTTCAGCTTCACTTTATGAATAAGGTCAAATTATGTCGAGCTTTGTCAGTTTAATCTCCAGGACGTGCTGGTACAGTCTGACGGTGATTGCATCATAGAACATAGAACATAGAACATAGAACATTACAGCGCAGAACAGGCCCTTCGGCCCACGATGTTGCACCGACCAGTTAAAAAATTCCATCAGGAATGTGTTTTGTCCTTTCACAGGTTATTTATAAAGATATATTCATTTACAGGATGTGGGCATTGCTGGTTAGACCAGCATTTATTGCCCTTCCCTAATTGCCCCTTGAGAAGGTCGTGGTGAGCCGCCTTCTTGAACCGCTGCAGTTCCCTGTGGTGTAGGTACACCGGATGTGGAGATGCCGGCGGTAACTACCCAGCCTTCAGGAGAACAGTGACCACGACACCACACAGCCCTGCCACAGCAACCTCTGCAAGACGTGCCGGATCATCGACACAGATGCCATCATCTCACGTGAGAACACCATCCACCAGGTACACGGTACATACTCTTGCAACTCGGCCAACGTTGTATCCCTGATACGCTGCAGGAAAGGATGTCCCGAGGCATGGTACATTGGGGAAACCATGCAGTCGCTACGACAACGGATGAATGAACACCGCTCGACAATCACCAGGCAAGAGTGTTCTCTTCCTGTTGGGGAGCACTTCAGTGGTCACGGGCATTCAGCCTCTGATCTTCGGGTAAGCGTTCTCCAAGGCGGCCTTCACGACACACGACAGCGCAGAGTCGCTGAGCAGAAACTGATAGCCAAGTTCCGCACACATGAGGACGGCCTCAACCGGGATCTTGGGTTCATGTCACACTATCTGTAACCCCCACAACTTGCCTGGACTTGCAAAATCTCACTAGCTGTCCTGTCTGGAGACAATACACATCTCTTTAACCTGTGCTTAATGCTCTCTCCACTCGCATTGTCTGTACCTTTAAGACTTGATTAGCTGTATTAGCATTGATTAGCTTGATTAGCATTCCAATCATTATTTTGTAAATTGAGTTTGTGTCTCTGTATGCCCTGTTTGTGAGCACATCTCCCACTCCACCTGACAAAGGGGCAGCGCTCCGAAAGCTAGTGGCATTTGCTACCAAATAAACCTGTTGGACTTTAAGCTGGTGTTGTTAGACTTCTTACTGTGTGTAAGTACACCCGCAGTGCTGTTAGGGAGGGAGTTCCCAGATTTTGACCCAGCGACAGTGAAGGAGCAGCCGATATATTTCCAAGTCAGGATGGTGAGTGGCTTGGAGGGGAACTTGCAGGTGGTGGCGTTCCCATGTATCTTGTCCTTCTAGGTGGTTGCGGTTGTGGATTTGGAAGGTGCTGCCTCAGGGGCCTTGGTGAGTTCCTGCTTGTAGATGGTACACACTGCTGCCACTATTTGTCGGTGGTGGAGGGAGTGGATGTTTATGGATGGGGTGCCAATCAAGCGGGGCTGCTTTGTCCTGGATGGTGTCGAGCTTCTTGAGTGTTGTTGGAGCTGCACCCATCCAGGCAGGTGGGGAGTATTCCATCACACTCCTGACTTTGTGCCTTGTAGATGGTGGACAGGCTTTGGGGAGTCAGGAGGTGAGTTACTCGCCGCAGGATTCCCAGCCTCTGACCTACACAGTATTCCCAATAGGAGAAGACATTTTGAACCATTGTTCTTATTTCCCTGTTATACAGTTTTTTATCTTCTGGGATATGGCTAATCTAGTTGAATTTCTGGTCAGTGATTGTCCCCCAGGATGTTGATAGTTGGGGAGGGGGGGGTGGTGGAGTGGGGGCGCGCTCCAGCATGGTAATGCCAAGAGGTGATGGTTGGATTCTCTTGTCAGAGATGGTCATTGCCTGGTACTTGTGTGGCGTGAATGTACTTGCCAGCCCAAGCCTGCATTGTCCTCAATTCAAGGAAGGATCACGACACTGGCACTATCCTCCAGAGTCGGTTTCTCAAACACATGCAACCTTTTTTCTGCCATTCCACAGTATCTGAACTGAAATCATTTGTGTTGGGATCGTAACCTAATCCATCACGCAAACCAGCCTCCCATCCATTGACTCCTTCTACACTTCCTGCTGTCTCGGCAAAACAGCCAGCATAATTAAGGAGCCCACACACCCCGGACATTTTCTCTTCCACCTTCTTCCGTCGGGAAAAAGATACAAAAGTCTGAGGTCACGTACCAATCGACTCAAGAACAGCTTCTTCCCTGCTGCCATTAGACTTTTGAATGGACCTACCTTATATTAAGTTGATCTTTCTCTACACCCTAGCTATGACTGTAACACTGCATTTATTTATTGATTATTCTTAGAAATCTTAGAAACCCTACAGTGCAGAAAGAGGCCATTCGGCCCATCGAGTCTGCACCGACCACAATCCCACCCAGGCCCTACCCCCATATCCCTACATATTTACCCACTAATCCCTCTAACCTACGCGTCCCAGGACACTAAGGGCAATTTTAGCATGGCCAATCAACCTAACCCGCACATCTTTGGACTGTGGGAGGAAACCGGAGCACCCGGAGGAAACCCACGCAGACACGGGGAGAATGTGCAAACTCCACACAGACAGTGACCCAAGCCGGGAATCGAACCCAGGTCCCTGGAGCTGTGAAGCAGCAGTGCTAACCACTGTGCTACCGTGCCGCCCTTATTGTCACAAGTAGGCTTACATTCACGCTGCAATGAAGTTACTGTGAAAATCCCCAAGTCGCCACACTCCGGCGCCTGTTCAGGTGCACAGAGGGAGAATTTAGCACGGCCAATCCACCTAACCAGCATTCTGCACTCTCTCCTTTCCACTGTGGCACAGTGGGTTAGCACTGCTGCCTCACAGCGCCAGGGACCCGGGTTCGATTCCCGGCTTGGGTCACTGTCTGTGTGGAGTCTGCACGTTCTCCCCGTGTCTGCGTGGGTTTCCTCCGGGTGCTCCGGTTCCCTCCCACAGTCCGAAAGACGTGCTGGTTGGGGTGCATTGGCCGTGCTAAATTCTCCCTCAGTGTACCCGGACAGGCGCCGGAGTGTGGCGACAGGGGGACTTTCACAGTAACTTCATTGCGGTGTTAATGTAAGCCAGCTTGAGACAAATAAATAAACTTAAGCAAACCTGCGACCCTCTTGGCCTGAGTTGCGACAGACTTGCTAAGTATTTCTCTCCTTACTTGACTGTTTACGGGATCGCGATTTACTCCTCAATATCTGTTTTCGCCCTGTGACAAACTGCTATTGTATTGTCTGTGGAAAAGGGATCCTCCTTCCTGATTGTTAATTCGATATTGTGCAATTTCATTGCAACATGACTTGTATTTCCTCTGGTCACCCGTCATGTCTGGTCTGGAGGGAACATGTGAAGCTTCGAATCCTGTTTGGACAGTGGTGCCGCCGTGTCATTGCTATTAATTCATCACTGAGTCACAGACAGTCTGTACGAGAGACTCACAATCAGATATCATCTGTGTAACGCTGGACTGCCCCAAATGTGTGTGTGTGAAGCATGGGTCAGAACTCTGAAATCTTAACACTGATCTCCGGACTATAAAGGCAGCAAAGATTTTTTTTAAAATTAGTTAAACCTTCTATCGCACTAGCAGATCGAATGAGTCACAAAAAAGTACAGCCAAAACTCCCCACAAATCTCTGCAAGGTTACGATGGGTAAGGCAGGGCAGTGGGACTGGGTGGAATAAATGCAAATTGCTGGAATCTGAAACCAAAAGAGAAAATGCTGGAAAATCTCAGCAGGTCCGGCAGCGTCTTTAAGGAGAGAAAAGGCGTTTTGAGTCCAGATGATCCTTTGTCAAAGCTAAAGACGTAGGAAGTGGGAGATATCATTAGCTGCCATGAGCAGACTTTTCCCCTGTGCCCTATGACTCATCTTTCATTCCCTCACCCTAAATATCTCCCACTTTCTCTGCCTTTTAGCTTTGACGAGGGGTCTTCCAGACTCGAAACGTCAGCTCTTTTCTCTCCTTACAGGTGCTGCCAGACCCGCTGAGATTTTCCAGCATTTTCGCTTTTTGGACTGGGTAGAATGCTCTTGCAGAGGGGCCAGCGCAGGCTCGATGGGCCAAATGGCCTTCACCCGCACTACAACGCAGGTTCAGTGATGCGCCCTTGAAGTGTCGCCACTGTTGTGGTGTCGGCAGAGTGACTGCGCACGGCAAGATCCCACAAACGGCAAAGTGTTCATGCCCAGGTCATCTGCCTGTCGGCCATGCTTCTTTAGGGATGAATGTTGGCCAAGTGGTTGTGGGGGATGGGGGGGGGAAGCGGGGGGGTTGACCCCAAAATATATCCACAGGGTATTTTACACCAAACTGGGAGGGGAGGCGGTGGGAGGGGGGGGGGTGGGGTTCTGGGTTGAACATCTTCAGAAAGACGGTACCAGTAGCCAGTGCAGCACTCCCTCAGTACTGCACATGGACTGCCTGCATGGGTTACTTACTCAAGTCCCCGGGATGGGGGCTGGAAGCCACAAAGTGAGAATGCAGTCAGCTGAACCGTGGCCCACCCCAAGGATAGGGCGGTGCGTTAAGATTCATCCCTCGGGATGTCACATTGTTAGACTTGGCCCTGAGATCACAGTAGCGGTCGGGGGTCCCCGGGTACTGAGTTAGATGGCAAAATCTGGCCATTTTTACGGCCCGGTGTCTGATATCTGGACCATCGGCACCTGAAAGGAAAGTACAAGGGAACCCCGTTGTAAAATATGAAACATGGCCGCCACTTTGCGCACAGCAAGATCCCACAATGTGGCAATAACCAGATCTGTTCCTCATGATTTGATTTATTTATTAGTGTCACAAGTAGGCTTACATTAACACTGCAATGAAGCTATTGTGAAAATCCTCCAGTCGCCACACTCCGGCGCCTGTTCGGGTACACTGAGGGAGAATTTAGCACGGCCAATGCACCCTAACCAGCACATCTTTCAGACTGTGGGAGGAAACCGGAGCCCCCGGAGGAAAACCCCCCATGCAGATGAGTGGCTTAGAGGGGTAAATGTGTGGGGTTACTGGGATAGGGAAGGGAGAATGGGCCTGGGTGAGGTGCTTTGTCAGAGGGTAGGTGCAGACTCGACAGGCCCAATGGCCTCCTTCATCACTGCAGGGATGCTAAGAAGATAAATCTTCGCCACATTATTTAGCACTGCTGCCTCACAGTGCCAGGGCTCCAGTAGATGGACTGAAAGGCCTCCTTCTGCACTGTAGGAATTCGATGGATTCTGTGGGTGTTAGTAAAAGCTGTGGGGTGTTTTTATCTTCATTTCCTTGGAGGCTTCTTTGTTCAAAAAAAGATTGGAGTTGGGGTGAGAGTCTGGGCGGAGGTGATGGAGGCAGGAGATGGGGGCAGCTGCTAAAACCTCCAGGAACTCCAAACAGAATCATCACAGCACATTGCAAGGAGTCTCATTTTGGTGTCACCCAGACCAAAAATAAACAGAGTTTGTGAACTAACCTCCACTCACCTGATGAAGGAGCAGGGCTCCGAAAGCTCGTGATTCCAAATAAACCTGTTGGACTTTAACCTGGTGTTGTGAGACTTCTTACAATGTCCTTTCGGGAAGGAAATCTGCCATCCCTACCTGGTCTGGCCTACAGGTGACCCACAGCAATGCTGGGTTGACCCTCAAATTCCCTCTACAATGGAGGGCAAATAGGGGATGGTCAATAAATGAATCCCATGTCCGGTAAAATTATTTTTTTAAATATCGGAAGAGTTCCAGAATGGAGAATGTTGGGGCTTGAGGGGGCAACTGGATTCCTCCTGTGGTGCATTGGTGTTTGTGCGATTGTCAGTTGGAAAGTATGTAGATATTCAGCTGAACCCACGATCCTTGCTGGGACTGCCGAGTTTACTGAGCGTAAACTTCCTCTGTGGCTATCACCACAGCATTCCCCATTGCCGACATGCTGGTGAAGGTTCACCGTATGCACCAGTCAATGAATTCGTTTGTGAGCAGTATTTACCCAGTTCTTGTTTAAACCAAAGTGTGTAAAGAAAATCCACAACAGAGGCATATGACATAAACACAATTTATTAGCACTGCTCGACATATCTTTTTAAAAAGATCATGAATAGCAGAGCCTTTGGCAAGTTTACTTCTCCTGTCTGGGTAGCACTCCCGCCTCCGACTTAGGCTAGTTAAAGGATCAAGTCCCACTCCAGAGGTTTCAGCACATAATCTGGGCTGGCCTTCTGCCAAGGTGTTGGTAGACGTGCCGTCTTTCGGGTGAGACACTAAATCCAGACCCCCATCTGAGAGGGATACATAAGATCCCATGGCATTACTGCCAGCATAGAATTCCTACAGTGCAGAAAGAGGCCATTTGGCCCATCGCGTTTGTGCCATTTTTCTGAAAGAACGTCCAACCCTGGCCCTCCCCTCCTCCCCATCCCTGTAATCCTGTGCATGGCCAATCCACCTAACCTGCACATCTTTGGACACTAAGGGGCAATTGAGCACAGCCAAACCACCTAACCTGCACATCTTTGGACACTAAGGGGTAATTTAGCATGGCCAATCCACCTAACCTGCACATTTTTAGACACTAAGGAGCAATTTAGCATGGCCAATCCTCCTAACCTACACATCTTTGGACACTAAGGGGCAATTTAGCATGGCCAATCCTCCTAACCTACACATCTTTGGACACTAAGGGGCAATTTAGCATGTCCAACCCACCTAACCACATCTTTGGACACTAAGGGACAATTTAGCATGGCCAATCCACCTAACCTGCACATCTTTGGACACTAAGGGGCAATTTAGCATGGCCAATCCACCTAACCTGCACATCTTTGGACACTAAGGGGCAATGTAGCACGGCCAATCCACCTTACCTGCACATCTTTGGACATTAAGGGGCAATTTAGCATGGCCAATCCACCTAACCTGCATAGCTTTGAAGTGCGGGAGGAAACCGGAGCACCCGGAGGAAACTCACGCAGACTCGGGAAGAATGTGCAAACTCCAGTCACCTGAAGCCGGAATTGATCCTGGATCCCTGGAGCTGTGAGGCAGCAGTGCTAACCACTCTGCCACACATACAAGAAAACCAAATTTCAAACAATCACAAAATTGTTCAGATCATTTGAAATTTGGTACTCTTGCACCTGTCCTGATAAATGCAAGGTAGAAACTTTGACAAAATGTCTTTCTATTCCACAATAGCTAAGGAATTCAGTAGCCTTATCCCACATAGCAATGATACACGACAGGGAGATATCTCATACCTAGACAGACCAATGTCTTTCTCTTTCCTCTTTTGCCTGTCTCTCTCGCTCCCTCTATTATATTACTTTCAGTTAAAGCTACACATATTTATAATTTATTAATTCATGTGGACATCGCTGACTAGTCCGACATTTATTGCCCATCCCTAATTGCCCCTTGGGAAGGTGGTGACCAGCTGTCTTCTTGAGCCCATGACTGTCCATGTGGTGTAGGTACACCCACAGTGCTGTTAGGGAGGGAATTCCAGGAGTTTGACCCAGTGACAGTGAAGGAACGGTGATATACTCCCAAGTCAGGATGGTGAGTGATTTGGAGGGGAACTTGCTGGTGGTGGTGTTCCCATGTATCTGCTGCCCTTGTCCTTCTGGATGCGAGTGGTCATGGATTTGGAAGATGCTGTCGAAGGAACCTTGGTGAGATTGTACAGTGCATCTTGTACACATGGCTGCCATTCTGGATTATTGGTGGAGGGAGTGAATGTTTGTGGAAGGGTTACTTTGTCCCGAATGTTGTTGAGTTTCTTGAGGGTTGCTGGAGCCGCACTCATCCAGGCAAGTGGGGAATAATCCATCACCCCCCTGACTTGTCCCTTGTAGATGGTGGACAGGCTTTGGGGGAGTCAGGAGATGAATTATTCGCTGCAAGATTCCCAGAATCTGCAGTACTTCTGAGACTAGTCCAGTTCAGTGTCTTCTCCGAGGGCAAGTCCAAGCGTATTGATGTTGAGTGTGGGGAGAGTTTATCAAGGCCAACTCCAAGGAAGGAAATAATGGAGACAGAGGGGAAACGGTCACATCAAAATATTTTTAGCACAGCCGCTCCCACTCGACCCCCACACTCCTCTGACCAGTCGCTGAAACATGTTTAACGCTTCTTTCATGTTTAGTTTGGTTCAAAGACAAAAGCTTTCTCAGCCACACTCTGATGGAAAGGTTGGCAACAAAGAGGCTATCTGAATCAAAAAGATTATATTTAGTCTGTTTGTTGTGGCTAACTATGTCTTGCAATGAGACATCTGGGATCCGAACAAACTCTCCACTCTGTGCGGGAAGGAGGATTAACCCTTGCTGAGGTGGCTGTCTACACAAGATTCAGCTCAACTTAATATAATCTCTCCTTATCCAGCAGGGTAAACCCCAGCTCTAAATCTGTGCAGCATAGGTAAAGATAACCTGACATTAGATGGTGAAATGATGCAGGGACTGTCAGGACTTATTCCCATACAGCGTGTGGGGTATATCAGAGAATGTTACACTGAGGGGTGTGGGGTGTATCAGAGAGTGTTACAGTGAGCAGAACACTCAGTGAGGAGTTTGCACATTCTCCCTGTGTCTGCGTGGGTTTCCTCTGGGTGCTCCGGTTTCCTCCCACAGTCCAAAGATGTGCGGGCTAGGTTGATTGGCCATTCTAAAGTGCCCCTTAGTGTCCCGGGATGCATAGGTTAGAGGGGTTAGTGGGTAAATATGTAGGGATATGTGGATAGGGCCTGGGTGGGATTGTAGTTGGTGCAGAGTCGATGGGCCGAATGGCCTCTTTCTGCACTGTAGGATTCTATGATCTATCAGGGGTGTGGGGTATATCAGAGAGTGTTACAGTGAGGGTGTGGGGTATATCAGAGTGTTACAGTGAGGGGTGTGGGGTATATCAGAGAGTGTTACAGTGAGGGGTGTGGGGTATATCAGAAAGTGTTACAGTGAGAGGGTGTGGGGTATATCAGAGTGTTACAGTGAGGGGTGTGGGGTATATCAGAGAGTGTTACAGTGAGAGGGTGTGTGGTATATCAGAGAGTGTTACAGTGAGAGGGTGTGTGGTATATCAGAGAGTGTTACAGTGCGGGGTGTGGGGTATATCAGAGAGTGTTACAATGAGGGGTGTGGGGTATATCAGAGAGTGTGACAGTGAGGGGTGTGGGGTATATCAGAGAGTGTGACAGTGAGGGGTGTGGGGTATATCAGAGAATGTTACAGTGAGGGCTGTGGGGTATAACAGACAGTGTTACAGTGAGGGGTGTGGGGTATATCAGAGAGTGTTACAGTGAGGGGGTGTGGGGTATATCAGAGAGTGTTACAGTGAGGGGTGTGGGTTATATCAGAGAGTGTCACAGTGAGGGGTGTGGGGTATATCAGAGAGTGTTACAGTGAGGGGTGTGGGTTATGTCAGAGAGTGTTACAGTGAGGGGATGTGGGGTATATCAGAGAGTGTTACAGTGAGGGGTGTGGGGTATATCAGAGAGTGTTACAGTGCGGGGTGTGGGGGATATCAGAGAGTGTTACAGTGAGGGGTGTGGGGTATATCAGAGAGTGTGACAGTGAGGGGTGTGGGGTATATCAGAGAGTGTGACAGTGAGGGGTGTGGGGTATATCAGAGAATGTTACAGTGAGGGCTGTGGGGTATATCAGAGAGTGTTACAGTGAGGGGTGTGGGGTATATCAGAGAGTGTTAGAGTGAGGGGTGTGGGGTATATCAGAGAGTGTTACAGTGAGGGGTGTGGGTATATCAGAGAGTGTTACAGTGAGGGGGTGTGGGGTATATCAGCGAGTGTTACAGTGAGGGGTGTGGGGTATATCAGAGAGTGTTACAGTGAGGGGTGTGGGGTATATCAGAGTGTGTTACAGTGAGGGGGTGTGGGGATATCAGAGAGTGTTACAGTGAGGGGGTGTGGGGTATATCAGTCTGTGCAACAGTGAGGGGTGTGGGGTATATCGGAGTGTGTTACAGTGAGGGGTGTGGGGTATATCAGTGTTACAGTGAGGGGTGTGGGGTATATCAGAGAGTGTTACAGTGAGGGGTGTGGGGTATATCAGAGTGTGTTACAGTGAGGGGGTGTGGGGATATCAGAGAGTGTTACAGTGAGGGGGTGTGGGGTATATCAGAGAGTGTTACAGTGAGGGGGTGTGGGGTATATCAGAGAGTGTTACAGTGAGGGATGTGGGGTATATCAGAGAGTGTTACGGTGAAGGGTGTGGGGTATATCAGAGAGTGTTACAGTGAGGGGTGAGGGGTATATCAGAGAGTGTTGCAATGAGGGGTGAGGGGTATATCAGAGAGTGTTGCAATGAGGGGTGTGGGGTATATCAGAGAGTGTTACAGTGAGGGGTGTGGGGTATATCAGAGAGTGTTACAGTGAGGGGTGTGGGGTATATCAGAGTGTGTTACAGTGAGGGGGTGTGGGGATATCAGAGAGTGTTACAGTGAGGGGGTGTGGGGTATATCAGAGAGTGTTACAGTGAGGGGGTGTGGGGTATATCAGAGAGTGTTACGGTGAAGGGTGTGGGGTATATCAGAGAGTGTTACAGTGAGGGGTGAGGGGTATATCAGAGAGTGTTGCAATGAGGGGTGAGGGGTATATCAGAGAGTGTTACAGTGAGGGGTGTGGGGTATATCAGAGAGTGTGACAGTGAGGGGTGTGGGGTATATCAGAGAGTGTTACAGTGAGGGGTGTGGGGTATATCAGAGAGTGTGACAGTGAGGGGTGTGGGGTATATCAGAGAGTGTGACAGTGAGGGGTGTGGGGTATATCGGAGAGTGTTACAGTGAGGGGTGTGGGGTATATCAGTGTCACAGTGAGGGGTGTGGGGTATATCAGAGAGTGTTACAGTGAGGGGTGTGGGGTATATCAGAGTGTGTTACAGTGAGGGGGTGTGGGGATATCAGAGAGTGTTACAGTGAGGGGGTGTGGGGTATATCAGAGAGTGTTACAGTGAGGGGGTGTGGGGTATATCAGAGAGTGTTACAGTGAGGGATGTGGGGTATATCAGAGAGTGTTACGGTGAAGGGTGTGGGGTATATCAGAGAGTGTTACAGTGAGGGGTGAGGGGTATATCAGAGAGTGTTGCAATGAGGGGGTGTGGGGATATCAGAGAGTGTTACAGTGAGGGGTGTGGGGTATATCAGAGAGTGTTACAGTGAGGGGGTGTGGGGTATATCAGAGAGTGTTACAGTGAAGGGTGTGGGGTATATCAGAGAGTGTTGCAGTGAGGGGTGAGGGGTATATCAGAGAGTGTTGCAGTGAGGGGTGTGGGGTATATCAGAGTGTTACAGTGAGGGGATGTGGGGTATATCAGAGAGTGTTACAGTGAGGGGTGTGGGGTATATCAGAGAGTGTTACAGTGAGGGGGTGTGGGGTATATCAGCGAGTGTTACAGTGAGGGGTGTGGGGTATATCAGAGAGTGTGACAGTGAGGGGTGTGGGGTATATCAGAGAGTGTTACAGTGAGGGGGTGTGGGTATATCAGAGAGTGTTACAGTGAGGGGTGTGGGGTATATCAGAGAGTGTGACAGTGAGGGGTGTGGGGTATATCAGAGAGTGTGACAGTGAGGGGTGTGGGGTATATCAGAGAATGTTACAGTGAGGGCTGTGGGGTATAACAGACAGTGTTACAGTGAGGGGTGTGGGGTATATCAGTGTCACAGTGAGGGGTGTGGGGTATATCAGAGAGTGTTACAGTGAGGGGTGTGGGGTATATCAGAGAGTGTTACAGTGAGGGGTGTGGGGTATATCAGAGAGTGTTACAGTGAGGGGTGTGGGGTATATCAGAGAGTGTGACAGTGAGGGGTGTGGGGTATATCAGAGAGTGTGACAGTGAGGGGTGTGGGGTATATCAGAGAGTGTTACAGTGAGGGTGTGGGGTATATCAGAGAGTGTTACAGTGAGGGGTGTGGGGTATATCAGAGAGTGTGACAGTGAGGGGTGTGGGGTATATCAGAGAGTGTGACAGTGAGGGGTGTGGGGTATATCAGAGAATGTTACAGTGAGGGCTGTGGGGTATAACAGACAGTGTTACAGTGAGGGGTGTGGGGTATATCAGAGAGTGTCACAGTGAGGGGTGTGGGGTATATCAGAGAGTGTTACAGTGAGGGGTGTGGGGTATATCAGAGAGTGTTACAGTGAGGGGTGTGGGGTATATCAGAGAGTGTTACAGTGAGGGGTGTGGGGTATATCAGAGAGTGTTACAGTGAGGAGTGTGGGGTATATCAGAGAGTGTTACAGTGAGGGGTGTGGGGTATATCAGAGAGTGTTACAGTGAGAGGGTGTGGGGTATATCAGAGAGTGTTGCAGTGAGGGGGTGTGGGGTATATCAGAGTGTTACAGTGAGGGGTGTGGGTATATCAGAGTGTGTTACAGTGAGGGGGTGTGGGGATATCAGAGAGTGTTACAGTGAGGGGTGTGGGGTATATCAGAGAGTGTTACAGTGAGGGGTGTGGGGTATATCAGAGAGTGTTACAGTGAGGGGTGTGGGGTATATCAGAGAGTGTTACAGTGAGGGGGTGTGGGGTATATCAGCGAGTGTTACAGTGAGGGGATGTGGGGTATATCAGAGAGTGTTACAGTGAGGGGTGTGGGGTATATCAGAGAGTGTTACAGTGAGGGGATGTGGGGTCTATCAGAGAGTGTTACAGTGAGGGGTGTGGGGTATATCAGAGAGTGTTACAGTGAGGGGGTGTGGGGTATATCAGCGAGTGTTACAGTGAGGGGATGTGGGGTATATCAGAGAGTGTTACAGTGAGGGGTGTGGGGTATATCAGAGAGTGTTACAGTGAGGGGTGTGGGGTATATCAGAGAGTGTTACAGTGAGGGGGTGTGGGGTATATCAGAGAGTGTTACAGTGAGGGGATGTGGGGTATATCAGAGAGTGTTACAGTGAGGGGTGTGGGGTATATCAGAGAGTGTTACAGTGAGGGGTGTGGGGTATATCAGAGAGTGTTACAGTGAGGGGGTGTGGGGTATATCAGCGAGTGTTACAGTGAGGGGTGTGGGGTATATCAGAGAGTGTTACAGCAAGGGGTGTGGGGTATATCAGTCTGTGCAACAGTGAGGGGTGTAGGGTATATCGGAGTGTGTTACAGTGAGGGGTGTGGGGTATATCAGTGTTACAGTGAGGGTGTGTGGGGTATATCGGAGAGTGTTACAGTGTGGTGTGTGGGGTATATCAGTGTCACAGTGAGGGGTGTGGGGCATATCAGAGAGTGTTACAGTGAGGGGTGTGGGGTATATCAGAGAGTGTTACAGTGGGGGGTGTGGGGTATATCACAGTGTGTTACAGTGAGGGGGTGTGGGGATATCAGAGAGTGTTACAGTGAGGGGTGTGGGGTATATCAGAGAGTGTTACAGTGAGGGGGTGTGGGGTATATCAGAGAGTGTTACAGTGAGGGGGTGTGGGGATATCAGAGAGTGTTACAGTGAGGGGTGTGGGGTATATCAGAGAGTGTTACAGTGAGGGGGTGTGGGGTATATCAGAGAGTGTTACAGTGAGGGGGTGTGGGGTATATCAGAGAGTGTTACAGTGAGGGGTGCTGGGTATATCAGAGAGTGTTACGGTGAAGGGTGTGGGGTATATCCGAGAGTGTTAAAGTGAGGGGTGTGGGGTATATCAGAGAGTGTTGCAATGAGGGGTGAGGAGTATATCAGAGAGTGTTACAGTGAGGGGATGTGGGGTATATCAGAGAGTGTTACAGTGAGGGGGTGTGGGGTATATCAGAGAGTGTTACAGTGAGGGGGCGTGGGGTATATCAGCGAGTGTTACAGTGAGGGGTGTGGGGTATATCAGAGAGTGTTACAGTGAGGGGGTGTGGGGTATATCAGAGAGTGTTACAGTGCGGGGTGTGGGGTATATCAGAGAGTGTTACAGTGAGGGATGTGGGGTATATCAGAGTGTGTTACAGCAAGGGGTGTGGGGTATATCAGTCTGTGCAACAGTGAGGGGTGTGGGGTATATCAGAGAGTGTTACAGTGAGGGGTGTGGGGTATATCAGAGAGTGTTACAGTGAGGGATGTGGGGTATATCAGAGAGTGTTACAGTGAGGGGTGTGGGGTATATCAGAGAGTGTTACAGTGAGGGGTGTGGGGTATATCAGTGAGTGTTACAGTGAGGGGTGTGGGGTGTATCAGAGAGTGTTACAGTGAGGGGTGTGGGGTATATCAGAGTGTTACAGTGAGGGGTGTGGGGTATATCAGTGTTACAGTGAGTGGTGTGGGTTATATCAGAGAGTGTTACAGTGAGGGGGTGTGGGGTACATCAGAGAGTGTTACAGTGAGGGGTGTGGAGTATATCAGAGAGTGTTACAGTGAGGGGTGTGGGGTATATCAGAGAGTGTTTCAGTGAGGGGGTGTTGGGTATATTAGAGAGTGTTACAGTGAGGGGGTGTGGGGTACATCAGAGAGTGTTACAGTGAGGGGTGTGGAGTATATCAGAGAGTGTTACAGTGAGGGGTGTGGGGTATATCAGAGAGTGTTACAGTGAGGGGGTGTTGGGTATATTAGAGAGTGTTACAGTGAGGGGTGTGGAGTATAACAGAGAGTGTTACAGTGAGGGGTGTGGGTTATATCAGAGAGTGTTACAGTGAGGGGTGTGGGGTATATCAGAGAGTGTTACAGTGTGGGGTGTGGGGTACATCAGAGAGTGTTACAGTGCGGGGTGTGGGTTATATCAGAGAGTGTTACAGTGAGGGGTGTGGGGTACATCAGAGCGTGTTACAGTGAGGGGTGAGGGGTATATCAGAGAGTGTTACAGTGAGGGGGTGTTGGGTATATTAGAGAGTGTTACAGTGAGGGGTGTGGGGTATATCAGAGTGTTACAGTGAGGGGTGTGGGGTATATCAGAGAGTGTTACAGTGAGGGGTGTGGGTTATATCAGAGAGTGTTACAGTGAGGGGTGTGGAGTATATCAGAGAGTGTTACAGTGAGGGGTGTGGGGTATATCAGAGAGTGTTACAGTGAGGGGGTGTTGGGTATATTAGAGAGTGTTACAGTGAGGGGTGTGGAGTATAACAGAGAGTGTTACAGTGAGGGGTGTGGGTTATATCAGAGAGTGTTACAGTGAGGGGTGTGGGGTATATCAGAGAGTGTTACAGTGTGGGGTGTGGGGTACATCAGAGAGTGTTACAGTGCGGGGTGTGGGTTATATCAGAGAGTGTTACAGTGAGGGGTGTGGGGTACATCAGAGCGTGTTACAGTGAGGGGTGAGGGGTATATCAGAGAGTGTTCCAGTGAGGGGGTGTTGGGTATATTAGAGAGTGTTACAGTGAGGGGTGTGGGGTATATCAGAGTGTTACAGTGAGGGGTGTGGGGTATATCAGAGAGTGTTACAGTGAGGGGTGTGGGTTATATCAGAGAGTGTTACAGTGAGGGGTGTGGGGTATATCAGAGAGTGTTACAGTGAGGGGTGTCGGGTATATCAGAGAGCGTTACAGTGAGGGGTGTGGGGTATATCAGAGAGTGTTACAGTGAGGGGTGTCGGGTATATCAGAGAGTGTTACAGTGAGGGGTGTCGGGTATATCAGAGAGTGTTACAGTGAGGGATGTGGGGTATATCAGAGAGTGTTACAGTGAGGGGTGTGGGTATATCAGAGAGTGTTACAGTGAGGGGTGTCGGGTATATCAGAGAGTGTTACAGTGAGGGGTGTGGGTTATATCAGAGAGTGTTACAGTGAGGGGTGTCGGGTATATCAGAGAGTGTTACAGTGAGGGGTGTCGGGTATATCAGAGAGTGTTACAGTGAGTGGTGTGGGGTATATCAGAGAGTGTTACAGTGAGGGGTGTCGGGTATAACGGAGAGTGTTACAGTGAGGGGTGTCGGGTATATCAGAGAGTGTTACAGTGAGGGGTGTGGGGTATGTCAGAGAGTGTTACAGTGAGGGATGTGGGGTATATCAGAGTGTGTTACAGCAAGGGGTGTGGGGTATATCAGTCTGTGCAACAGTGAGGGGTGTGGGGTATATCAGAGAGTGTTACAGTGAGGGGTGTGGGGTATATCAGAGAGTGTTACAGTGAGGGATGTGGGGTATATCAGAGAGTGTTACAGTGAGGGGTGTGGGGTATATCAGAGAGTGTTACAGTGAGGGGTGTGGGGTATATCAGTGAGTGTTACAGTGAGGGGTGTGGGGTGTATCAGAGAGTGTTACAGTGAGGGGTGTGGGGTATATCAGAGTGTTACAGTGAGGGGTGTGGGGTATATCAGTGTTACAGTGAGTGGTGTGGGTTATATCAGAGAGTGTTACAGTGAGGGGGTGTGGGGTACATCAGAGAGTGTTACAGTGAGGGGTGTGGAGTATATCAGAGAGTGTTACAGTGAGGGGTGTGGGGTATATCAGAGAGTGTTTCAGTGAGGGGGTGTTGGGTATATTAGAGAGTGTTACAGTGAGGGGGTGTGGGGTACATCAGAGAGTGTTACAGTGAGGGGTGTGGAGTATATCAGAGAGTGTTACAGTGAGGGGTGTGGGGTATATCAGAGAGTGTTACAGTGAGGGGGTGTTGGGTATATTAGAGAGTGTTACAGTGAGGGGTGTGGAGTATAACAGAGAGTGTTACAGTGAGGGGTGTGGGTTATATCAGAGAGTGTTACAGTGAGGGGTGTGGGGTATATCAGAGAGTGTTACAGTGTGGGGTGTGGGGTACATCAGAGAGTGTTACAGTGCGGGGTGTGGGTTATATCAGAGAGTGTTACAGTGAGGGGTGTGGGGTACATCAGAGCGTGTTACAGTGAGGGGTGAGGGGTATATCAGAGAGTGTTACAGTGAGGGGGTGTTGGGTATATTAGAGAGTGTTACAGTGAGGGGTGTGGGGTATATCAGAGTGTTACAGTGAGGGGTGTGGGGTATATCAGAGAGTGTTACAGTGAGGGGTGTGGGTTATATCAGAGAGTGTTACAGTGAGGGGTGTGGAGTATATCAGAGAGTGTTACAGTGAGGGGTGTGGGGTATATCAGAGAGTGTTACAGTGAGGGGGTGTTGGGTATATTAGAGAGTGTTACAGTGAGGGGTGTGGAGTATAACAGAGAGTGTTACAGTGAGGGGTGTGGGTTATATCAGAGAGTGTTACAGTGAGGGGTGTGGGGTATATCAGAGAGTGTTACAGTGTGGGGTGTGGGGTACATCAGAGAGTGTTACAGTGCGGGGTGTGGGTTATATCAGAGAGTGTTACAGTGAGGGGTGTGGGGTACATCAGAGCGTGTTACAGTGAGGGGTGAGGGGTATATCAGAGAGTGTTCCAGTGAGGGGGTGTTGGGTATATTAGAGAGTGTTACAGTGAGGGGTGTGGGGTATATCAGAGTGTTACAGTGAGGGGTGTGGGGTATATCAGAGAGTGTTACAGTGAGGGGTGTGGGTTATATCAGAGAGTGTTACAGTGAGGGGTGTGGGGTATATCAGAGAGTGTTACAGTGAGGGGTGTCGGGTATATCAGAGAGCGTTACAGTGAGGGGTGTGGGGTATATCAGAGAGTGTTACAGTGAGGGGTGTCGGGTATATCAGAGAGTGTTACAGTGAGGGGTGTCGGGTATATCAGAGAGTGTTACAGTGAGGGATGTGGGGTATATCAGAGAGTGTTACAGTGAGGGGTGTGGGTATATCAGAGAGTGTTACAGTGAGGGGTGTCGGGTATATCAGAGAGTGTTACAGTGAGGGGTGTGGGTTATATCAGAGAGTGTTACAGTGAGGGGTGTCGGGTATATCAGAGAGTGTTACAGTGAGGGGTGTCGGGTATATCAGAGAGTGTTACAGTGAGTGGTGTGGGGTATAACGGAGAGTGTTACAGTGAGGGGTGTCGGGTATATCAGAGAGTGTTACAGTGAGGGGTGTGGGGTATGTCAGAGAGTGTTACAGTGAGGGGGTGTGGGGTATATCAGAGAGTGTTACAGTGAGGGGTGTGGGGTATATCAGAGAGTGTTACAGTGAGGGGTGTCGGGTATATCAGAGAGTGTTACAGTGAGGGGTGTGGGGTATATCAGAGAGTGTTACAGTGAGGGTTGTGGGGTATATCAGAGAGTGTTACAGTGAGGGGTGTGGGGTATATCAGAGAGTGTTACAGTGAGGGGTGTCGGGTATATCAGAGAGTGTTTCAGTGAGGGGTGTGGGGTATATCAGAGAGTGTTACAGTGAGGGGTGTGGGGTATATCAGAGAGTGTTACAGTGAGGGGTGTCGGGTATATCAGAGAGTGTTACAGTGTGCGGTATATCAGTCTGTACGACAGTGAGGGGGTGTGGGTTTCACAGGATGGGTTATCACGAGGTGAGTTGAATTTCTCAGAATTGGAGGTGTGTGTGATATTGTTGAGGGGGGCGCGGGGGCTCAGAGTGAGTGGTGTGCAGTATATTCGGGTGAGGAATACAGTGCAGATCAAAGTGAGAGGTGTCGGGTGTATTAGAGTGAGGCGTTTGTTAGCAGAGTGTGAGAGCTTTTTGTACTTCAGCCCAGAGGGCCTGAGTCAGAGGTCAGAGTGCACGGTGTGGGTTGTACTGGGGTGTAACTGACCGAGAGTCAGACTGATAGAGTGTGTTACATTTTGGAGTCTCAGGATGAGCGTTTGTGGGTGAGATCTGCAGAGCAAGTGGGAGATGAAAGCATTTCTATCTTGTGTTATGTTCCAGAGACTGTGTTGTGCAGTAAAAGACAGAAAATTATGGCTTTACCAATTCAATAAATCTGTTTGACATTTGTGGAGTGGGGTCATGTATTCATTATCGGATATGAAGAATATCCTTTATCATTCCTGACAACTTAATATGCATTCAAAACTTAATATGCATTCGAAACAGCGCAGGTATTTATCCAAGTTAAGAGTGATGATAAAGGGAAAGAACGCAGACAGATGGAAAAGGTCAGGGAAGATGGAAGGTCAAAGGAACGACTAGAGAGAGAGAGAAGAAGAGAGGTGGTAATTGTTCTCCCTGTGGACAGTGTTCATTCTACTTTATATCAGGGTGGCACAGTGGTTAGCTCTGCTGCCTCACAGTGCCAGGGAACCAAATTCGATTCCCGGCTTGGGTCACCGCCTGTGTGGAGTCTGCACGTTCTCTCCGTGTCTGCGTGGGTTTCCTCCGGGTGCTCCGGTTTCCTCCCACATTCCGAAAGACGTGCTGGTTAGGGTGCATTGGCCGTGCTAAATTCTCCCTCAGTGTTACCCGAACAGGAGTGTGGCGACTAGGGGATTTTCACAGTAACTTCATTGCAGTGTTAATGTAAGCCTACTTGTGACGCTCATAAATAAATTTCAACTTAAACCTGCCCTGCACGTCTTTGGACTGCGGAAGGAAACCCACGCAGTTTCCTTCCACAGTCAAGAGAGAGTGTGAAAATTCCACACAGTGACCTGAGGCCAGAATTGAAGCCAGGTCCCTGGCGCTGTGAGACAGCAGTTCTCACCACTGTGCTACCCTTGCTGCGTGCACATTGACTGATGTGTTCCCTTATGTTCCAATGGCCAGAATATTTCCTTGGCCTTGGGAAGACCTGAAGTGAAAGTCCGAAAGACGTGCTGGTTAGGGTGCATTGTAAGAAGTTTAACAACACCAGGTTAAAGTCCAACAGGTTTATTTGGTAGCAAAAGCTTTTGCTACCAAATAAACCTGGTGGACTTTAACCTGGTGTTGTTAAACTTCTGATGTGCTATCAATAAGGCGAAAGACTACCGGTGTGCCAATACAAGTGTAGGCTTTTATTCACAACAGAATCAGGAGCAAATCCCAACAAATAACCAACCTGGACTGAACAAGGGGGAGGAGACAGCCACCTTTATACTAGGTGCCGAGGGGAGGAACCAAACTGGAAGGGGATGTGTCCAGGTATGACTAACACACACAACGGTGGTCCATATAGGACAAAGGCACAACTGAGGTCCACCACAACTTCTTACTGTGTTTACCCCAGTCCAACGCCGGCATCTCCACATCATGACTAGGGTGCATTGGCCAGGCTAAATTCTCCCTCAGTGTACCCGAACAGGCGCCGGAGTGTGGCGACTAGGGGATTTTCACAGTAACTTCATTGCAGGGTTAATGTAAGCCTACTTGTGACACCAATAAATAAACTTTAAAACTGTGTTTAGCGAGCTCCACTTTCTCCAATATAAATGGTTGACACTGCGGTAGAACAGTTTGTTCATACAGTACTGGAACATCTCAAAAGGATTTAAGATCACCCTTCAGAAAACGAACTCTGGGGTCAGTTATCTCTTCAAAATGCCTTGAATCAGATGTGTGGTCTGGGTCACGTGTTTGCATTGTTGAGCTTGCGACTCAGAGCATGAGAATTCTAGACCCACTCTGGTGTTTTAACACGTTGAGTGCAGTTTTCTTCCACAAAAGGGGAAATAAGACAAACAAGTCAACCCCAAAAAACTTTAAGAAGTTGCACTGCTGTTTACAAACCAGAGTCTCCTTGACTTTCATTAAGGGAAACTTTTTTTGCATTCATTCGTGGGACATGGGCGTCGCTGGCTCGTCAGCATTTATTGCCCATCCCTAGGGCGGCACAGTAGCACAGTGGTTAGCACTGCTGCCTCACAGCGCCAGGGACCCGGGTTCGATTCCCGGCTCGGCTCACTGTCTGTGTGGAGTTTGCACATTCTCCCCGTGTCTGCGTGGGTTTCCTCCGGGTGCTCCGGTTTCCTCCCACAATCCAAAGATGTGCGGGTTAGGTGGATTGACCATGCTAAATTGACCCTAATATCAGGGGGATTAGCAGGGGAAATATGTGGGGTTACGGGGATGGGGCCTGGGTGGGATTGTGGTTGGTGCAGACTCGATGGGCTGAATGGCCTCCTTCTGCACTGGGATTCTATGATTCTAGTTACCCTTGGAGGGCACTTGTGAGTCAACCGCATTGCTGTGGGTCACATGTAGGTCAGACCAAGTGAGAACAGGAGATTTCCTTCCCTAAAGGGCATTAGTGAACCAGATGGGTCTTTTCAACAATCAACAATGGTTTCATGGTCATCAGTAGATTCTTAATTCCAAATTTTTATTTATTGAATTCAAATTCCACCAGCTGCCGTGGCGGGATTCGAACCCGGGTCGCTGGAACATTAGCTGAGTTTCGGGATTAATAGCCTAACGATAACACCACTAGGCCACCACCCCCCCTTGGCTTATGATGTGACTGCAATCACATGCCAAAATGGTTGGCTCTTAGCTTACCCACCGAAGTGGCCTAAGTTTCTGCGTCACCTTCAAAGACGGTCGTTAAATGTTAGCCTTGGCATCGATGCCTATGCCCGGGGAATCCATCAGGCCATTTCTTTTGTTGTTGTTAATGGGATCATAGAATCCCTACATACAGAAAGAGGCCATTCGGCCCATCGCGTCTGCATCGACTCTCCAATAGAGCATCTGCCTCAGACCCAAATCCATCTAACCTACACTATTTTGGACACTAAGGAGCATTTTACCATGGCTAATCCCCCTAACCTACACAGCTTGGGACACTAAGGGGCAATTTAGCATGGATGGTGCGGTGGCACAGTGGTTAGCACTGCTGCCTCACAGCGCCAGGGACCCGGGTTCGATTCCCAGCTTGGGTCACTGTCTGTGTGGAGTCTGCACGTTCTCCCCGTGTCTGCGTGGGTTTCCTCTGGGTGCTCCGGTTTCCTCCCACATTCTAAAGACATGCTGGCCATGCTAAATTCTCCCTCGGTGTACCCGAACAGGCGCCGGAGTGTGGTGACTAGGGGATTTTCACAGTAAGTTCATTGCAGTGTTAATGTCAGCCTACTTGTGACACTAATAAATAAACCTAAACTTAAACCTGCCCTGCACAACTTTGGACTGTGGGAGGAAACCCACACAGTCATGGGAGAAAACCTACAAACTCCACACAGTCACCTGAGGCCAGAATTGAACCCAAAGTCCCTGGCGCTGTGAGGCAGCAGTGCTAACCACAGTGCCACCCTGCCACCCCTGCTGTGGATATATTGACTGCTGTGATCCCTATGCTACAACAGCCAGAGTATTTCCTTGGCCTTGGTAAAAGCAGCCAGCATAATCAAGGACCCCACACATCCCGGACATTCTCTCTTCCACCTTCTTCCATCGGGAAAAAGATACAAAAACCTGAGGGCATGTACCAACCGACTCAAGAACAGCTTCTTCCCTGCTGCTGTCAGACTTTTGAATGGACCAACCTCGCATTAAGTTGATCTTTCTCTACAACCTAGCTATGACTGTAACACTACATTCTGCACTCTCTCCTTTCCTTTATGATTTGATTTGATTTATTATTGTCACATGTATTAGCATACAATGAAAAGTATTGTTTCTTACACGCCATACAGACAAAGCATACCGTTCATAGAGAAGGAAAGGAGAGAGTGCAGAATGGAAAAAAATTAGAATGAAGTTTTAGAATGAGAGTAAAAGATAGAATTAGAAGGTATGCTGGGTACAGCTTGCAAGAAGTTGCCTCATTCCAGCGCCATCTTGAACGGTATGCTTTGTCTGTATAGCGCGCAAGAAACAATACTTTTCACTATGTTAATACATGTGACAATAATAAATCAAATCAAATCAACTCAAATCAAAAATCCTGAAGTGATAGTTAAGTGGGGGCTTTTCCCGTTTTGAGTTTGGGTCAGTTTGCCCTGGACTCATCCAATGTCCTTTTAAGTCTGGACTGAGTTTCAAATTAGAGCTCCGAAAGCTTGTGTGGCTTTTGCTACCAAATAAACCTGTTGGACTTTAACCTGGTGTTGTTAAACTTCTTACTGAGTTTCAAAGCCAGGGATGGAAGGGCAATATCTGTCTCGCAATCAGATCCAGCCCACATGTCCCAGAATGAAAATAAATAGAGGAAGCAGATTGTCTGGAGACATTCATCACTTTCCTGCTTGTCTTAAATCTCTTACAATCGGTGAGCTCGGCACTTGTAATCACATCCAACCAAAGGAAACAGCGACATTGTATTCAACTGTGGAAGCTAACATCAAGGTTTAACTGCAGTCGATTCGTAGACTCAACACCCAAACGTGGAATATTCCTGCAACGGTCCGGGTAATGTTTGAAAATGTGCGGAAAAACAAGGATCAAGGGAATTGCTGGGAAACATTCTTCGACAGGAAGGGGTTTATAGATCACAGCACTTGCATCATGAGAGGATTCTACAGAAATTAGAAAGCAGCAGATCTCTAACCTCTGCCTCTTTCAGAATGTGTTATTACTTTATATAGCTGAGATAACACCAGTTTCTAAGTGTGATTTATTCACGAGAGTGTTTTCAACCATCTTCTTATGTTCGACATCTTATGCTCACCAAGGCCAGACCACACACTCACAGAATACTACAGTGTGGGAGAGGTCCTTCAGCCCATCGAGTCTGCACCGCCAAATTAAATGCCCTGGCCTGCCCACCTAATGCCACTTGCCAGCACTTGGCCCATAGCTCTGAATGTTATGGCGTGCCAAGTGCTCATCCAGGTACTTTTTAAAGGATGTGAGGCCTCCACCACCCTCCCAGGCAGCGCATTCCAGACCCTCACCACCCTCTGAGTAAAAGAGTTTTTCCTCAAATTCCTCCCCCCCAAACCTCCCACCCCTCACTTTTAACTTGTGTCCCCTCGTAACTGACCCTTCAACTAAGGGGAACAGCTGCTCCCTATCCACCCTGTCCATGCCCCTCGTAATCTTGAACACCTCGATCAGGTCGCCCCTCAGTCTTCTCTGCTCCAGAGAAAACAACCCAAGCCTATCTCACCTCTCTTCATAACTGAAATGTTCCATCCCAGGCAGCATACTGGTGAATCTCCTCTTCATCCCCTCCAGTGCATTCATGACCTTCCTATAATGTGGCGACCAGAACTGCACACAGTGCTCCAGCTGTGGCCTCACCAAAGTTCTATCCAACTCCATCATGACCTCTCTGCTTTTGTAACCTATACCCCGATTGATAAAGGCGAGCGTGCCGTATGCCTTTTTCACCACCCTATTAACCTGCCTTTCCACCTTCAGAGATCTATGGACAAACACGCCAAGGTCCCTTTGTTCTTCGGAGCTTCCCAGTGTCAGACCTTTCATTGAATACTTCCTCGTCAAATTACTCCTTCCAAAGTCCATCACCTCACACTTTTCAGGGTTAAATCCCATCTGCCACTTATCCACCCGTTTGACCATCTTGTCTATATCTTCCAAGACACTCAACCTCACTGTTAACCATCCAGCCAATCTTTGTCTCATCGGCAAACTTGCTGATCCTACCCCCCGCCCCCACATAGTCATCTATGTCATTTATCTAAATCAAATGTAAAACGTAGGGTCTAGGCTAACTTCATAAAATAACGTGCGGTGGGGTTTAATGGCCACGTTCGCCCCATCTGGAAAATCCCGCCTTACGTCAAAGGACCTTTGCATGATCCCGCCCGCTACGATTCCTGTGGGAAAATTCCGCCAGTGGAGTTTCTAATCTGCACCTTAACATGCTGAATTTTAACACATGCCTTCGTCTAACGCTGAATCAGGGAGTTTGCTCTGTTTTCGTCTGCGTGTGATTTTTAATTTGAGCATCTCAGGTCTCGTCCTTCATTGTCTCTCATTATGATCCAACATCCCATTCATTCTAGTCGTGGACTGATTTCTTAGTCTCACGACCTTGTCGCCGCTGATCAGTTTGAGTCGTTGGACCCACGTTAACACAGCTTGATATGATACCAGGCTGCCGATTCGAATGAATTAACACGAGACAGAATGCACGCTCCCTCTCGACTAGAAGAACATGGCCCAAAGTGGAACTGAGCCTTTAATTAGTATGGCACTGTCTTTTCTATCAGACGATTCCGTTCATCTCTTCTTTGACTGTGCGGCACTAGGGGTGGCACGGTAGCACAGTGGGTTAGCACTGCTGCTTCACAGCTCCAGGGTCCCGGGTTCGATTCCCGGCTCGGGTCACTGTCTGTGTGGAGTTTGCACATTCTCCTCGTGTCTGCGTGGGTTTCCTCCGGGTGCTCTGGTTTCCTCCCACAGTCCAAAGATGTGCGGGTTAGGTTGATTGGCCAGGTTAAAAATTGTCCCTTAGACTCCTGGGATGTGTAGGTTAGAGGGATTAGCGGGTAAATATGTGGGGGTAGGGCCTGGGTGGGATTGTGGTCGGTGCAGACTCGATGGGCCGAATGGCCTCCTCCTGCACTGTAGGGTTTCTATGATTTCTATGTTTCTATGACTCCCTCACCAGGTTGAGTACACAGTCACATGTATTGGGATTCAGTGAAAAGTATCGTTTCTTGCGCGCTATACAGACAAAGAACAAAGAACAATACAGCACAGGAACAGGCCCTTCGGTCCTCCAAGCCCACGCCGCTCCCTGGTCCAAACTAGACCATTCTTTTGTATCCCTCCATTCCCACTCCGTTCATATGGCTGTCTAGATAAGTCTTAAACGTTCCCAGTGTGTCCGCCTCCACCACCTTGCCTGGCAGCGCATTCCAGGCCCCCACCACCCTCTGTGTAAAATACGTCCTTCTGATATCCGTGTTAAACCTCCCCTGCCCCTCACCTTGAACCTATGACCCCTCGTGAACGTCACCACCCATCTGGGAAAAAGCTTCCCACCGTTCATCCTGTCTATGCCTTTCATAATTTTATACACCTCTATCAGGTCACCCCTCATCCTCCGTCTTTCCAGTGAGAACAACCCCAGTTTACCCAATCTCTCCTCATAACTAAGCCCTTCCATACCAGGCAACATCCTGGTAAACCTCCTCTGCACTCTCTCTAAAGCCTCCACGTCCTTCTGGTAGTATGGCGACCAGAACTGGGCGCAGTATTCCAAATGCGGCCGAACCAACGTTCTATACAACTGCAACATCAGACCCCAACTTTTATACTCTATGCCCCGTCCTATAAAGGCAAGCATGCCATATGCCTTATTCACTACCTTCTCCACCTGTGACGTCACCTTCAAGGATCTGTGGACTTGCACACCCAGGTCCCTCTGCGTATCTACACCCTTTATGGTTCTGCCATTTATCGTATAGCTCCTCCTGACATTATTTCTACCAAAATGCATCACTTCGCATTTATCAGGATTGAACTCCATCTGCCATTTCTTTGCCCAAATTTCCAGCCTATCTATATCCTTCTGTAGCCTCTGACAATGTTCCTCACTATCTGCAAGTCCTGCCATTTTTGTGTCGTCCACAAACTTACTGATCACCCCAGTTACACCTTCTTCCAGATCGTTTATAAAAATCACAAACAGCAGCGGTCCCAATACAGAGCCCTGCGGAACACCACTAGTCACAGGCATCCAGCCGGAAAAAGACCCTTCCACTACCACCCTCTGTCTTCTGTGACCAAGCCAGTTCTCCACCCATCTAGCCACCTCCCCCTTTATCCCATGAGATCCAACCTTTTGCACCAACCTACCATGAGGCATACCGTTCAAAGAGTACCTAGGGGGAGAAGGAAAGGAGAGGGTGCAGAATGTAGTGTTACAGTTACAGATAGGTTGTAGAGAAAGATCAGCTTAAGATATGGTAGGTCCATTCAAAAGTCTGATGACAGCAGGGAAGAAGCTGTTCTTGAGTCAGTTGGTACGTGGGACAGACAACGGAACTGTCCGTTGACGTTGAGCAGCACGATGGCACAGTGGTTGGCGCTGCTGCTTCATGGCACCAGGGACCCGGGTTCGATTCCCGGCTTGGGTCACTGTCTGTGTGGAGTCTGCACGTTCTCCCCATGTCTGCGTGGGTTTCCTCCGGGTGCTCCGGTTTCCTCCCACAGTCCGAAAGATGCTCTGGTTGGGTGCACTGGCCGTGCTAAATTCTCCCTTAGTGTACCCGAACAGGTGGCGGAGTGTGACGACTAGAAGATTTTCACAGTGACTTCACTGCAGTGTTAATGTAAGCCGAACTTGTGACTAATAAATAAACAAACCTCAGGCGGGAAATTCCGGTCTCGCTCGAGCGAGGCCAAATATGTTCAGGATGCATGGGGTGCTTGATTATGCTGGTCACCTATCACCAATTTTTACAGATGCAACATAGAACAGTGAACAGAGAACAAAGAACAGTACAGCACAGGAACAGGCCGATCGGCCCTCCAAACCTGCGTTGTCCTGTCTAAACCAACCGTTTATATCCCTCTAGAAAGCACGGTAGCACAGTGGTTAGCACTGCTGCTTCACAGCTCCAGGGACCTGGGTTCGATTCCCGGCTCGGGTCACTGTCTGAGTGGAGTTTGCACATTCTCCTGTGTCTGCGTGGGTTTCCTCCGGGTGCTCCGGTTTCCTCCCACAGTCCAAAGATGTGCGGGCTAGGTTGATTGGCCATTCTAAATTGCCTTTTAGTGTCCCGGGATGCATAGGTTAGAGGGGTTAGTGGGTAAATGTGTAGGGATATGTGGATAGGGCCTGGATGGGATTGTGGTTGGTGCAGACTCGATGGGCCGAATGGCCTCTTTCTGCACTGTAGGATTCTATGATCCTTCCTGGTTGTATCACAGCTTGGCATGGCTCCTGCTCTGAATAAGAACACAGGAAACTGCAAAGGGTTATGAACATAGCCCAACCCATCACGCAAACCGGCCTCCCATCCACTGACTCTGTCTACACTCCCCGCTGCCTCAGGGAAGCAACCAGCATAATTAGGGACCACACGCTCCCCCCCCTGGACATATTTGGCGGGATTTTATGACCTCGCCTGAGCGAGACCGGAAATTCCCGTCCGAGGTCAACGGACATTTCCGTTGTCCGTCCCTCGACCGCTCTGCTTCTTGTGGTGGGCGGGGGTGGGAGAATGTTGGCAACTCTCCTCCACCTTCTTCCGTTTGGAGGAAGATACAAAAGTCTGAGGTTGCGTACCAACCGACTCAAGAACAGCTTCTTCCCTGCTGCTGTCAGACTTTTGAATGGTCCTATCATATATTAAGTTGATCTTTCCCTACACCCTAGCTATGACTGTAACACTACATTCTGCACTCTCTCCTTTCCTTCTCCCCTATGTAGTCTATGAACAGTATGCTCTGTCTGTATAGTGCGCAAGAAACAATACTTTTCACTGTATACTAATACATGTGACAATAATAAATCAAATCAAAACAGCAGTGCACGGAAAGGCCAGCCTTGACTTTGTACTGAACCTTATGGAGGGGATGTTTGAACTTATAATTTAATGCAGAGGCAAGGAGAAAAGACCAGAAGATAAAAGTAAATACCCAAAATAGAAACAGGAGTCAGCTACAATGCCCCTCAAACTCCATCGTTCAATATTTCAGAAGGGGAAAAAACAGTTCAGGCCAGTAATCCCAATTCCCTGTTTTACTGGTGTCCCATTTTAAAGTATACAAGACCAGTTCAGACCAGTATTCTCATTTCCCCTGCGTGGTGTCTGCACATTCTCCCCGTGGGTTTCCTCCGGGTGCTCCGGTTTCCTCCCACAGTCCAACGATGTGTGGGTTATGTTGATTGGCCGTGCTAAATTGCCCCTAGTGTCAGAGGGACTAACAGGATAAATGTATGGGGTTACGGGAATAGGGCCTGCGTGGGATTGCGGTAGGTGCAGACCCGATGGGCCGAATGGCCTCCTGCTGCATTGTAGGGATTCTATGAACCTTCTCTGAACCGCCTCCGATGCAAGTATCTCTCGCCTTAGATAAGGAGACCAAAACTGTACACAGTGTGGCCTCACCAATGCCTTGTTCAGTTATAACAAGACTTTCCTACTCCTATACTCCATCCCCTTGCAATAAAGGTCAACGTTCCTTTTGCCTTGCCGATTATTTACTCTACCAGTATGCTCATTGCCAAAGGGTGCTACCCATTCACCAGAATTCTGCCGGTCCACCTTCCATGCAATCGGAGCGGGCTTGGGGCAGACAATGGAAATGCCCGTTGACCTCGGGCGGGGATTTTCCGGTCTCGCTTGAGCGCGGCTGTAAAGTCCCACCCATTGAGTCACGGGTAAGGCTGGTCGAAGGTGCATATCTCAGGGCAGTTGGAGAAGAGCAAAACTGCACTAAAGCTCGGTGCACATTGGGCACTTGATTCTGAATTGATTTGATTTATTATTGTCACATGTATTAGCATACAGTGAAAAGTATTGTTTCTTGCGCGCTATACAGACAAAGCATACCGTTCATAGAGAAGGAAAGGAGAGAGTGCAGAATGTCGTGTTACAGTCATAGCTAGGATGCAGAGAAAGATCAACTTAATGCGAGGTAGGTCCATTCAAAAGTCTGACAGTAGCAGGGAAGAAGCTGTTCTTGAGTCGGTTGGTACGTGACCTCATACTTTTGTATCTTTTACCCAACGGAAGAAGGTGGAAGAGAGAATGTCCGGGGTGTGTGGGGTCCTTAATTATGCTGGCTGCTTTGCCGAGGCAGCGGGAAGTGTAGACAGAGTCAATGGATGGGAGGCTGGTTTGCGTGATGGATTGGGCTACATTCACGACCCTTTTGTAGTTCCTTGCGGTCTTGGGCAGAGCAGGAGCCATACCAAGCTGTGATACAACCAGAAAGAATGCTTTCTGTGGCGCATCTGTAAAAGTTGGTGAGAGTCGTAGCTGACATGCCGACATGGGATTTTCCGGTCACGCTCACCATGAAACCAGAAAATCCCGCCTGAGGTCAACGGACAGCTGCATGGTTCACCCTTCACCCGTTACCATTCCCATGGCGGGCAGAATGGGAGAATTCACCTCGCTATGGTTAAAAGTTCCACTGCTGATAGTCACCTTCCAGTCTTGCGCGTACAAGACCGGGAAAGTACAGGTGCTTTGCAATTTCCCACCAGTTAGTTTAGTGCCTTAAGGAGAGGCAGAGACATGGAATAGATAGAATCCTACAGTGCAGAAGGAGGCCATTTGGCCCATCGAGTCTGCACTGACCACAATCCCACCCAGGCCCCAGCCCCATGCATTTACCTCAGCCAGTTCCCCTGATGCTAAGAGGCATGGCCAATCCACCTGACCCACACATCTTTGGAGTGTGGGAGGAAACCGGAGCACCCGGAGGAACCCACGCAGACACGGGGAGAATGTGCGGACTCCGCACAGACAGTGACCCAAGCCGGGAATCGAACCCGGGTCCCAGGCGCTGTGAGGCAGCTAACCACTGTGCCACCGTGCCACCCCAACTGTGCCACCTTGCCGCTCCATGGCAACAATGAGACCATCGTTCAGTCTGTCCCTCATTAAGTCTGCTTGTCATTTCTCTACAGCTCAGTGCTGCAAGTTCGAAATGAAAGGAATAGTTACAGAATTGCAGTTAATTAGAAAACGGATATGTTTATTGCAAAAGGCAAGAGGTGCAAAGATTTACCAGTGTGATATGAAGAACAGCTCTTCTTAGCAGCACTATTGATCAGCTGGTTGGGTCCTAAAATATATAACTGCTAGACTGGGTCTGCAGCAGGCGGTGAAGGAACCAACAAGAAGAAATAACATACTTGACCTCATCCTTACCAATCTGCTGGCTGCTGATGCATCTGTCCATGACAGTATCGGTAAGAGTGACCACCGCACAGTCCTTGTGGAGACGAATCCTGTCTTCACGTTGAGAATAACCTCCATCGTGTTGTGTGGCACTATCACCGTGCCAAATGAGACAGACTTCGAACCGATCTAGCAACTCAAGACTGGGCATCCATGAGGCGCTGTGGGCCGCGGAATTGTACTCCAGCACAGCCCTATCAAGCAGCACCTGCTCAGCAATAACCTGCTCAGTGAGGCCCAGTTTGGGTTTCGCCAGGGTCACTCAGCTCCTGACCTCATTACAGCCTTGGTTCAAACATGGACAAAAGAGTTGAATTCCGGAGGTGAGGTGAGAGTGACAACCCTTAATATCAAGGCCGCATTTGACCAAGTGTGGCATCAAGGAGCTCTGGCAAAACTGGAATCAATGGGCATCAGGGGGCAAACTCTCCGCTGGTTGGAGTCATACCTGGTACATAGGAAGGTGGTTGTGATTGTGGAGGGTCAGTCATCTCAGCTCCAGGACATCTCTGCAGGGGTCCCTCAGGGTAGTGTCCTCGGCCCAACCATCTTCAGCTGCTTCATCAATGACCTTCCCTCCGTCCTAAGGTCAGGAGTGGGGATGTTCGCCGATGATTGCACAATGTTCAGCCCCATTAGCGACTCCTCAGATACTGAAGCAGTCCATGTTCAAATGCAACAAGATCTGGACAATATCCAGGTTTGGGCTGACAAGTGGCAGTAACATTCGCACCACACAAATGCCAGGCAATGACCATCACCAATAAGAGACACTCTAACCACCGCCCCTTGGCATTCAATGGTGCAACCATCACTGAATCTCCCACTGTCAACATCCTTGGGGTTACCAATGACCAGAAACTCAACTGGACTCACCACATAAACACAGCGGCTACAAGAGCAGGTCAGAGGCTGGGAATACTGCGGCGAGTAACTCACCTCCTGACTCCCCCAAAGCCTATCCACCATCTACAAGGCACAAGTCAGGAGTGTGATGGAATACTCCCCACTTGCCTGGATGGGTGCAGCTCCAACAACACTCAAGAAGCTCGACACTATCCAGGACAAAGCAGCCCCGCTTGATTGGCACCACATCCACAAACATCCACTCCCTCCACCACCGACGCTCAGTAGCAGCAGTGTGTACTAGCTACAAGATGCACTGCAGCAACTCACCAAAGATCCTTAGACAGCACCTTCCAAACCCACGACCACTTCCATCTAGAAGGACAAGGGCAGCAGACACATGGGAACACCACCACCTGCAAGTTCCCCTCCAAGCCACTCATCATCCTGACTTGGCAGTATAAGGGTGATTGTAAATTGAATACCAGCTGCCTGTATCTTTTGTGTAAATAGCTGATAGTTTGCTGTATACTTAAAAGGGTTGCAGGTTGCTCTAAGAGCTAATCACATGATTTGATGGTGATGTTGTTAGGGTGTTGCAGAGGTGGCTGTTTTACTTTCAGTATATACTCTGTACAGCCAAGACTTAAATTTGTTTTTAGCTTGAATCTACGTGTGCAAACCATGTCTTTACCTTTTGTTAAAACTCACAACTCCTAATTTAGAACATTACAGGAAGAAAACTGGCGATGAGTCTGGATTTTGTTCCATTAAGAACATCAAGAAAAAACCCTAATTTTGTTTCATCGAAATAATCAATAAATGATTTTGAGGTCGAAAAAATAATTAGATTTGATTTGATTTACTATTGTCACATGTATTAGTATAGAGTGAAAAGTATTATTTATTGCGCGCTATACAGACAACGCATACCATTCATAGAGAAGGAAAGGAGAGAGTGCAGAATGTAGTGTTACAGTCATAGCTAGGGTGTAGAGAAAGATCAACTTAATGCGAGGTAGGTCCATTCAAAAGTCTGACAGCAGCAGGGAAGAAGCTGTTCTTGAGTCGGTTGGTACGTGACCTCAGACTTTTGTATCTTTTTCCTGAAGGAAGAAGGTGGAAGAGAGAATGTCCGGGGTGCGTGGGGTCCTTCATTATGCTGACTGCTTTGCCCAGGCAGCGGGAAGTGTAGACAGAGTCAATGGATGGGAGGCTGGTTTGCGTGATGGATTGGGCTACATTCACGACCTTTTGTAGTTTCTTGCGGTCTTGGACAAAGCAGGAGCCATACCAAGCTGTGATACAACCAGAAAGAATGCTTTCTATGGCGCATCTGTAAAGGTTGGTGAGAGTCGTAGCTGACATGCCAAATTTCCTTAGTCTTCTGGTAAAGTAGAGGCGTTGGTGGGCTTTCTTAACTATAGTGTTGGCGTGGGGGCCCCCACGCACCCAGGACAGGTTGTTGGTGATCTGGACACCTAAAAACCTGAAGCTCTCGATCCTTTCTACTTTGTCCCCGTTGATGTAGACAGGGGCATGTTCTCCTTTACGCTTCCTGAAGTCGATGACAATCTCCTTCGTTTTGTTGACATTGAGGGAGAGATTATTGTTGCCGCACCAGTTCACCAGATTCTCTATCTCATTCCTGTACTCTGTCTCGTCATTGTTGGAGATCCGACCCACTACGGTGGTGTCGTCAGCAAATTGTCAGTCCTCACACTTTGAATATTTGAACACTGGGGAGAAACAAAGAAGAGGGTTAAAGATTGAAGTACCAGTGTAGGAAGACTCAAGTAAGAAAAAAGCTCTCTGTGGTTTCAAAAGAGGGTTTTTTAAATTCCAAATCAGAGGAGAATGAGTATCCAGGCAGTGTCTGCCCCATTTGAAAAGAAGGGAAGTTTGCTATAAGGCTGGGGCCACTTGAAAAAAAAATATCAAGGCAACAGTCTGCAGAGTAAAAAGTGAGGATAACTGGAAAGGCAGTAAAAAATATAAAGCTTTTTTATTAGTCATGTAATAGGTAAAAAATACCTCTGAGGCTGGTATGAGTCAAAATAGAGTAGGCTTTATTCTCACAAGCTTGCGGGAGAACCTGACCTCTTGAAAGCGGAAGCCAAAGTTCTCCCTGAACACAGAAAAGTGGGGATATATATACAGCATGGCTTCGAATACTGGTCACGAATCTACCCCAGACCAGCCACGACTCAGAAATACAATTTATAACTGCTGGTCACGAAGCAAGCTTCCAGACCAACTACAAAAAATACATTGATAGCTTCTTGACCATAAACCAGTGTATCTGGCATTCTCAACTCATGAAGCGCAGGTCTTCTGTTTCCTGTTCTTCCCGCGGTTCCCCTTTGAAGTTCCACGCTCTTCCAGCTGCCCCAGCGGGAGTTCCTCTTCAAACAGCCGATATCACGCTCCACATCATGGAATCTCTTGTCTTCCGCAAACCACACACAAACTTGTAGGAAAGGTAAGACTTCACAAACACATTCACATTTACATTGACTATCTATTGTTATAAAAATAAAAGTTAACTGGTATTAATGTCAGAAGCAGTACAAACAAGAATCACTTTTATTCATGCCAAAAGCAGTATAAACCTGAGAGAAAGCAGTCTAAACCTGAGGAGATTCGCCACAATGAAGGGTTATTCTTGTGATACATTCAAAGTACAAAGTTCAACCCCTTCGGTACAAAATACATTAACCCTTTCCCTTTAGGTACAAAATACATTGAGTACAAAATACATTAACCCTTCATTTCTTCAGTCACAAGTAGACTTACATTAACACTGCAATGAAGCTACTGTGAAAATCCCCTAGTTGCCACACTCCAGCACCTGTTCGGGAACACTGAGGCAGAATTTAGCACGGCCAATGTATCTAACCAGCACGTCTTCCAGAATGCGGGAGGAAACCGGAGCACCCGGAGGAAACCCACGCAAACACGGGGAGAACATGCAGACTCAGCACAGACAGTGACCCAAGCCGGGAATTGAAGCCGGGTCCCCGGCTCTGTGAGGCAGCTGTGCTAACCGCTGTGCCACCGTGCCGCCCCACACTGAGCAGTCTCGAGTTGCTAGTGCCCGCAAGGGAAATGGTGGGTCAATTAGGATCCATGGGTGTTTTCAATGAAGAAAATGAGGTCCAATGCAGAGGATTCTCGTACTGTGTGCAAGTGAATAAAATTGCAAACCAGTTGCTTTTCTGAGTTTTTCTCAGTACAACAGGAAGTAAAACCTTCAATTTCCCTGGTTCATCCAGAAAAATCAGGAACCAAAACCAATGATAACTCGACAAAGATCCTTGAAGAGCATTTCTCTCTAAAGCCATTGATTACCGCAGAACAGTTCAGTTTCTCCAAGGTGAAGCTGTCCAAAGGTTCCCCTTTTTAGAGTATTGTGAGCAGTTCTGGGCTAATGCAGGATGTGCTGGCCTTGGAAAGGGTCCAGAGGAAGTTCACAAGAATGATCCCTGGAATGAAGAGCTTGTCGTATGAGGAACAGTTGAGGACTCAGGGTCTGTACTCATTGGAGTTTAGAAGGATGAAGGGGGATCTTATTGAAACTTACAGGATACTGCGAGGCCTGGATAGAGTGGACGTAGAGAGGATGTTTCCACTAGTGGGAAAAACTAGAACCAGAGGGAACAACCTCAGACTAAAGGGGCGATTCTTTAAAACAGAGATGAGGAGGGATTTCTTCAGCCAGAGAGTGGTGAATCTGTGGAACTCTTTGCCGCAGAATGCTGTGGAGGCCAGGTCATTGAGTGTCTTTAAGACAGAGATAGATAGGTTCTTGATGAATAAGGGGATCAGGGGTTATGGGGAAAAGGCAGGAGAATGGGGATGAGAAAAATATCAGCCATGATTGAATGGCGGAGCAGACTCGATGGGCCGAGTGGCCTAATTCTGCTCCTATGTCTTATGGTCCTATGGAACATGCTTTGACTTTAAAGACAGCAGTAGAAATCGCAGCGTGGATGAAACTGGATACTAAAGTGAAACTCAAGATAAAGCCTAATACTCAACCAAATAGTCTCAAAACAAGAGCAGTGCCAAAGGCAATTCATCCTATGGTCGAAGAAGAAATAGTACAACTTGTTAATACTTGTGTTCGAGCCAGTTGCAATGAGTGAATGGGCTACCCCCATCGTATCTGTCATGAAACCAGTTAATATTTGTGGTCATTTTAAAACAACCATAAATCCATTGTTGTGTGCTGATCAATATCCTCTTCTTTTAATTGAAGATTTGGTTGCTGGATATCAGGTGGGCAGAAATTCAACAAGATTGATCTTTCACAAGCATCTTTATAGAAAAATATAGCTGCTGAATCTCAACGATTGCTTACCATTGTTACTCATAAAAGTCTTTTTTCATTCTAAAAGATTGCCTTTTGGAATAATATCCATTCCCGCCCTATTCCGAAGCACAATGGATCAGATTTTTAGTGGTCTCTCTGGTGAACAATGGTATCTGGATGATATTCTCATCACAGGGTCCAATGAAAATGAGCATTGGATAATTTAGAAACAACATTGGAATGTCAATTGGTCAGCATATCAAGAAAGAAAAGTATGATTTTTTTCCAGACATCAGTCCAGTATTTGGGTCACGTTATTGTTGGTAAAGGTCGACACAAAATCCCTGAGAAGATGGACGCTATTTTAGAGGCATCACATCCAATGAATATGATACAATCAAGATCCTTTCTAGGATTTGTAAATTATTATCGCAAATCTGTTCCTAACTTAGCTACATTATTGAAACCATTGCATAATTTAGGTGCTTTATGTAGACCTGTGTTCGAATTCTGTCACAGCAGATGGTGGAATTTGAATTCAATAAAAGAAATCTGGAATTAAGAATCTACTGACGACCATGAAACAATTGTCGATTGTCGGAAAAACCCATCTGGTTCACTAATGTCCTTTAGGAAGGAAATCTGCCGTCCTTACCCAGTCTGGCCTACATGTGACTCCAGAGCCACAGCAATGTGGTTGACTCTCAACTGCCCTCTGAAATGGCCGAGCAAGCCACTCAGTTCAAGGGCAAATGGACCAGTAACTTTATAGTCAAACATTGGCATGGTATTTTAGACCTCTCCCAAGGGTGTAAAGGAGACAATGATGGTGTATTTCTTATTCATGCACAGGATTGTCCCACCTTTTCTTCAATTTAGCAACCAGACCAGGCCACCAAAAATAACTAGGTGCTAATTCATTCATCCGGATTAATACCAGGATGTCCATCATGTAATATTTTGAGAACTCTTCCACACAGACTAGTAGAAATAGTCATTTAGATTCCCCACAATAGACACCCACATTGGATAGTCAACTCAAACTTTCTTGACACATATGGTTTCAAATCAAAATGTGGACGGTGCGTTCTAGCTATCGTTCCTTTCAGTACCATATACATCACGGGATCGTTTCCGGTAAGTCTCTGAAGTTGAGATGCTGTCACAGGCAAATTATCTACCATCAAAAATTAAAGAACATTAGCAAAATTAGCTGGTGGCATCTGCCCAATAGGTATGATATTGTATAAATGATGATCAAATCTTCATATGCCAAAAATTATCATCAATGCTTCTTTCCCGAGCTGTGCATAATTAGGTTCAGCACTAGTCAGAGTACGCAAAGCAAAAACTACTTGTCGTTCTTCTCCCAAAGTCATAATATGTGAAGCGGCTGTCCCTGGTCCATAAGGTGAAATGTCGCAAGCAAGCAGTAATGATCACATCAGATTAAAATGAACCAATACATCAGACATCTGCAAAGCATCTTTGACAGCCTTGTATGCTTTCTCACATTCTGTTGTCCAGTCCCATGATTACATGCGGTAATTTTTTTTAAATTCGTTCGTGGGACATGTTCTTAGTCACAATTAATGCGCACTCAAAGTGGCCAGAAGTTATTATTATGAGATCGACTGCAACTGGAGGAACCATTGAAAAACTTGACGGAATCTTTGGTAAACCAGACAGATTGTGATAATGATTCACAGTTTACTTCACAAGAGTTTGAGGATTATCTAAAAGTAAATGGTATTCAGTATATAAAATCTACATCCTATCACCCATCGACCAATGGGTTAACTGAAAGATTTGTACAATCCTTGAGATAGTCTTTAAAAGCTTAAAAGAGCAAGGTTCATTATCATGTCATGTGAATAGCTTTTTGGCATCTTATAGAAACATTACCCATGCGATGACCCAAAGTTCATTAACCTGCTTAAAGAAAAAGTTGAGAGCTGCGTTTGATTTATTATCTCCAGAAATTTCAGAGATAGTAGAGCGTCAACAACAATCTCAAGTTGTTAGATACGAACTGAGGGTAGAACAACGCTGATTTCAACAAGGAGGTGAAGTGTTTGCGTGTTATTATGCCACAAGTGAGAAATGCGTACGAGTCATAGTTTTAGCAGAAACAGGTCCAATCTCTTACAAACCGAAGATGAACTCGTTTGGCGTTGACCAATTGTTGTCATCTCAAAGTGGTTTCTCAGAATCATCTCCAGAAATACCGACTCCTTTACTTCCTAGTGTTGCGAATATTACTCTGGAAGACCCAGTTGAACTTGAGTTGCCTGATTGCTGTCTCTATGTTGCTGTGCCATGCGAGAATTATGCAGAATTAGTCCCAAGAGATGAATTGTCTATTGAAATTCCAAACATACTTCCAGGGTCAAGGACGGGCAAATCCCAGAACATTGGAAACAACTGGCGAGGAATAATCACCCTCCTGATCGACTTACTTATTGACTGTGTATAATCATTACTGTGCCTGGAGTATTATTGATTAAATGTATAACATCATAGTAACTTGTTGTCATAACGACATAAGTAAAGGCAGAGGGATGTTATATATTTAAAAGGGTTGCAGGTTGCTTTAAGAGCTGATCACATGATTTGATGGCGAATTGCCCAATCAGTGCTGCCCGGAAGACCTGATAAAACGCTGAAGATATCTGCTGGGATGAGAGTTCTTTTTTATTCATTCAGGAGCCTAATTTCTTACAGTGCTACCGATTCGATCCAACACCCCTGAATCTTCCTGTCTCTCTTAATCCCCCGAATGCACAGTCATAAATATAGAATTCTGCATTGCTATCTTCACCCCTCACTGTTCCCCAATCAAGATTCCTTGAATGTTCCCCGACCTTGTCCTTCCTTCTCAGAATTGCGAAACTCCCAAATTTGCCCGTTATCACAAACCCACATTGCAACCGCAACTTTTTGTTTTCCGTTTTACTCATTTCACTCTTCCTGGAATCCTTCATTATGTTGCTTGGCTCCTCTCCAGTTAACTATCAGAGAATGAAGAGGTATTCCTTCCCTGCTGGATCTCTGTCATTTGGAGAAATTGTTTGTGGTTGACTTGAGAAGTCTGTTCAGCCTGAAGCAGTGGATGACTCAGCAGACACCAGCACCCTGGAAGTGTTGTTGTCACGGTGGGGAGTTTTAAGTTTATTTATTAGTATCGCAAGTAGGCTTACATTAACACTGCAATGAAGTTACTGTGAAAATCCCCGAGTCGCCACACTCCGGCGCCTGTTCGGGTACACTGAGGAAGAATTTAGCGCGGCCAATTCACCTAACCAGCACGTCTTTCGGACAGTGGGAGGAAACCAGAGCACCCGGAGGAAACCCACGCGGACACGGGGAGAATGTGCAAACTCCGCACAGACGGTGACCCAAGCCAGTAAGCGAACTCGGGTCCCTGGCGCTGAGAGGCAGCAGTGCTAACCACTGTGCCACTGTGGAGGTTGGTGGGTGGTGGGGGGAGCATTCTCCTCTGGACCCACCTCTTCTTGTCTGTTGGATAAAATTCATCCTCCTCCTCCCCCAATGCCCTGTCGACACTGCCCCCTCCCTCTTCTCTTCCCCAACCTCCTCCGCAATGCAGATTATAGACTTGGGGGGGGGGCTAAGAGTGAAATAAAGTTTAAAGTTTATTTATTATTGTCACAAGAAAGGCGTACATTAACACTGCGATGAAGCCACTGTGAAATTCCCCGAGTTACCGTGAAATGTCCGCAAGAGCATGATGGGAAAAGAGGTCAACATTGCCCAAGCATGAAGATAAAGTTTATTCATTAACGCTGCAATGAAGTTACTGTGAAATTCCCCCAGTCGCCACACTCCGGCACCTGTTCAGGTCAATGCACCCTAACCAACACGTCTTTCAGACTGTGGGAGGAAACCAGAGCACCGGAGGAAAGCCACGCAGACAACATGCAAAGTCCACACAGACAGTGACCCAAGCCGGGAATCGAACCCAGGTCCCTGGTGCTGTGAAGCAGCAGTGCTAACCACTGTGCCGCCGTGCCGCCCCAGAGATAGGAAGAACAATGCACAAAGAGACCATCAGACTCCATAGTTGGCTAATAACTGGTCAGGCAGGAGTGCTCCAGAGGACAACGGGATCTTGATTAACTTAACATGGTAGAACGGGAGTATCCTGTTTATTTCTATGAATGAGTTTCAGTTTCAATGAGACATTAGAACTCGGGCCAAGTGTGGATGTATATTATGACTCAGTGCCATCAGAACCTGGATAAAAGAAGGAATGTCGGAAACATCAGGAGCATCGACCTGCGGGAACAGCCATCGAAGCATCTTAGCAAGTGTTGAGTACAAAGGAAGTTCAAAATTTTGAGTATTTCAAGGGTGTGGGCGGCATGGTGGCACAGTGGTTAGCACTGCTGCCTCACAGCGCCAGGGACACGGGTTCAATTCCCGGTTTGGGTCACTGTCTGTGCGGAGTCTGCACGTTCTCCCCGTGTCTGCCAGGGTTTCCTCCAGGTGCTCCGGTTTCCTCCCACAGTCCGAAAATCGTGCTGGTTAGGGTGCATTGGCCATGCTAAATTCTCCCTCAGTATACCCGAACTGGAGTGTGCCGACTAGGGGATTTTCACAGTAACTTCATTGCAGTGTTAATGTAAGCCTATTTGTGACACAAAAAAATAAACCAAAAAAACCAAAACTTATCGGCCTTCCAGCAAGATTGTGGTTAGCACTGTTGCCTCACAGTGTCAGGGACCTCGGTTTGATTCTGACCTTGGGTGACTGTCTGTGTGGAGTCTGCATGTTCTCCCCGTGTCTGCGTGGGTTTCCTCCCACAGTCCAAAGATGTGCAGGTTAGGTGGATTGGCCATACTAAATTGCCCTTTAGTGTCCAAAGATGTGTGGGTTAGGTGGATTGGCCATGCTAAATTGCCCCTTAGTGTCCAAAGATGTGCAGGTTAGGTGGATTGGCCATGCTAAATTGCCCCTTAGTGTCCAAAGATGTGCAGGTTAGGTGGATTGGCCATGCTAAATTGCCCCTTAGTGTCCAAAGATGTGCAGGTTAGGTGGATTGGCCATACTAAATTGCCCTTTAGTGTCCAAAGATGTGTGGGTTAGGTGGATTGGCCATGCTAAATTGCCCCTTAGTGTCCAAAGATGTGCAGGTTAGGTGGATTGGCCATGCTAAATTGCCCCTTAGTGTCCAAAGATGCGCAAGTTAGGTGGATTGGCCATGCTAAATTGCCCCTTAGTGTCAGGAGGGTTATGATGTGGAGTTGCCAGCGTTGGATTGGGGTGGACACGGGAAGAAGTCTCACAACACCAGGTTAAAGTCCAACAGGATTATTTGGTAGCACGAACTTTCAGAGCACTGCTCCTTCGTCAGGTGAGTCATGATGAAGGAGCAGTGCTCCGAAAGCTCGTGCTACCAAATAAACCTGTTGGACTTTAACCTGGTGTTGTGAGACTTCTTACTCAGGGGGGTTAGTAGGGTAAATACACGGGGTTACAGGGGTGGGGCCTGGGTAGGATTGTGGTTGGTGCATCCGGAAAGAATGCTTTCTATGGTGCATCTGTAAAAACTGGCGAGGGCCAACTGACTGTGACTGCCACGTGCTCCCTCTGTGCACAAAGCATAAATACTTCTTTTAGTTTTTATCATTTGAAGCTGATGGCAATGTTATTAATACATAAATGATTCAGCATTTCCTATAACTCATTATGAAATAATCAGCGTGTATTAAATGTATTTAATCTTATTCATGGGGTCATGGTTAGTGAATAAGCTCGATTTCAACCTTGCGGCCCACTGAGATGAGGGAGGGTCACTCACGCAGCCCACTCACTGGCCTTGGTTGCCTGGGTTACAGTTAAAGAACTTGCTGAGGGGAATTTCACAGTGACTTCATTGCAGTGTTAATGTAAGCCTACTAGTGACACTAACAAATAAACTTTAAACTTAACTTTAAAGTGAATGAGACGCTGCTCAGATAGGAGGTTGGACACTCAGTGTGACAATACGCTGAGTAAATCCATACTTCACTGTGATATTTCCCCTTTCTCCCACATTCCCATCGAGTGGGATTTTCTCCTTACTCATTCCAGCTCTGTGTTTATGAAGGTCCTCATCCTCTTCCTGTCTGGGCTTCTGTTTATTGAATGACAAACTGCCCTCAAGAGTAATCGCCCGCCTTCCTGGCACAAGAGAGGCAAGCAGGCGGCTTGAATCATCTGTATCCAGCACTGGTCACCGAGGGGTGATGATGGTGACATTCAGACCCACGAGACAGCGCATCGAAGAACAACAGAGGACTTGGTCGGGGGTGAGGAAGGTTATCTGCTGAAAATCGGAGCTGCTATTGCACAGATAAACATCTTCGCCCCACCCCCCCCCCCCCCAAACCACCCCCCCAGTCACTCATTGGAGTCAACGGCCATTTCTTGCACAAGACCACACATTTTCCATCTGCGTTATTGGACAGTTTCGTGCCCAGCAGGTGAAAAGGTCTCCAATCTCATTGGAGATGGAAAAGATTTAACGCTGTTCCTGCAGAGGACTTTCAGAAGTCCAAAGATGTGCGAATTAGGCGGATTGGCCATGATAAGGTGAGAGGGAAGAGATACAAAAGTGTCCAGAGGGGCAATTTTTTCACACAGAGGGTGGTGAGTGTCTGGAACGAGCTGCCAGAGGTAGTAGTAGAGGCGGGTACAATTTTGTTTTTTAAAAAGCATTTAGATAGTTACATGGGTACGATGGGTACAGAGGGATATGGGCCAAATGCAGGCAATTGGGATTAGCTTAGGGGTTTTTAAAAAAAGGGTGACATGGACAAGCTGGACTGAAGGGCCTGTTTCCATGCTGTAAACCTCTATGACTCTATGACTCTAAATTCTCCATTATTGTCAGGGGGATTAGCAAGGTAAATATGTGGGGTTACAGGGATAGGGCCTGGTTGGGATTGTGGTTGGTGCAGGCTCGATGGGCCGAAAGGCCTCCTTCTGCACCGTAGGGATTCTATGATTCTTTTGGTGTTGGTACTTAGATTGTTGGGACAAGGTAAAAGTAGAGGAAGGTTAACTCTGCACCTGTCCCAGGAGTGTGTGATGGGGACAGTGGAGAGGGAGCTTTACTCTGTATCTAACCCCGTGCTCTACCTGTCCTGGGAGTGTTTGATGGGGACAGTGTAGAGGGAGCTTTACTCTGTATCTAACCCCGTGCTGTACCTGTCCTGGGAGTGTTTGATGGGGACAGTGTAGAGGGAGCTTTACTCTGTATCTAACCCCGTGCTGTACCTGTCCTGGGAGTGTTTGATGGGGACAGTGTAGAGGGAGCTTTACTCTGTATCTAACCCCATGCTGTACCTGTCCTGGGAGTGTTTGATGGGGGACAGTGTAGAGGGAGCTTTACTCTGTATCTAACCCCGTGCTGTACCTGTCCTGGGAGTGTTTGATGGGGACAGTGTAGAGGGAGCTTTACTCTGTATCTAACCCCGTGCTGTACCTGTCCTGGGAGTGTTTGATGGGGGACAGTGTAGAGGGAGCTTTACTCTGTATCTAACCCCGTGCTGTACCTGTCCTGGGAGTGTTTGATGGGGACAGTGTAGAGGGAGCTTTACTCTGTATCTAACCCCGTGCTGTACCTGTCCTGGGAGTGTTTGATGGGGACAGTGTAGAGGGAGCTTTACTCTGTATCTAACCCCGTGCTGTACCTGTCCTGGGAGTGTTTGATGGGGACAGTGTAGAGGGAGCTTTACTCTGTATCTAACCCCGTGCTGTACCTGTCCTGGGAGTGTTTGATGGGGGACAGTGTAGAGGGAGCTTTACTCTGTATCTAACCCCGTGCTGTACCTGTCCTGGGAGTGTTTGATGGGGACAGTGTAGAGGGAGCTTTACTCTGTATCTAACCCCGTGCTGTACCTGTCCTGGGAGTGTTTGATGGGGGACAGTGTAGAGGGAGCTTTACTCTGTATCTAACCCCGTGCTGTACCTGTCCTGGGAGTGTTTGATGGGGACAGTGTAGAGGGAGCTTTACTCTGTATCTAACCCCGTGCTGTACCTGTCCTGGGAGTGTTTGATGGGGACAGTGTAGAGGGAGCTTTACTCTGTATCTAACCCCGTGCTGTACCTGTCCTGGGAGTGTTTGATGGGGGACAGTGTAGAGGGAGCTTTACTCTGTATCTAACTCCGTGCTGTACCTGTCCTGGGAGTGTTTGATGGGGACAGTGTAGAGGGAGCTTTACTCTGTATCTAACCCCGTGCTGTACCTGTCCTGGGAGTGTTTGATGGGGGACAGTGTAGAGGGAGCTTTACTCTGTATCTAACTCCGTGCTGTACCTGTCCTGGGAGTGTTTGATGGGGACAGTGTAGAGGGAGCTTTACTCTGTATCTAACCCCGTGCTGTACCTGTCCCAGGAGTGTGTGATGGGGACAGTGTAGAGGGAGCTTTACTCTGTATCTAACCCCGTGCTGTACCTGTCCTGGGAGTGTTTAATGGGGGACAGTGTAGAGGGAGCTTTACTCTGTATCTAACCCCGTGCTGTACCTGTCCTGGGAGTGTTTGATGGGGACAGTGTAGAGGGAGCTTTACTCTGTATCTAACCCCGTGCTGTACCTGTCCTGGGAGTGTTTGATGGGGGACAGTGTAGAGGGAGCTTTACTCTGTATCTAACCCCATGCTGTATCTGTCCTGGGAGTGTTTGATGGGGACAGTGTAGAGGGAGCTTTACTCTGTATCTAACCCCGTGCTGTACCTGTCCCAGGAGTGTGTGATGGGGACAGTGTAGAGGGAGCTTTACTCTGTATCTAACCCCATGCTGTACCTGTCCTGGGAGTGTTTGATGGGGACAGTGTAGAGGGAGCTTTACTCTGTATCTAACCCCGTGCTGTACCTGTCCTGGGAGTGTTTGATGGGGACAGTGTAGAGGGAGCTTTACTCTGTATCTAACCCCGTGCTGTACCTGTCCTGGGAGTGTTTGATGGGGGACAGTGTAGAGGGAGCTTTACTCTGTATCTAACCCCGTGCTGTACCTGTCCTGAGAGTGTTTGATGGGGACAGTGTAGAGGGAGCTTTACTCTGTATCTAACCCCGCGCTGTACCTGTCCTGGGACTGTTTGATGGGGGACAGTGTAGAGGAAGCTTTACTCTGTATCTAACCCCGTGCTGTACCTGCCCTGGGAGTGTTTGATGGGGACAGTGTAGAGGGAGCTTTACTCTGTATCTAACCCCGTGCTGTACCTGTCCTGGGAGTGTTTGATGGGGGACAGTGTAGAGGGAGCTTTACTCTGTATCTAACCCCGTGCTGTACCTGTCCCAGGAATGTTTGATGGGGGACAGTGTAGAGGGAGCTTTACTCTGTATCTAACCCCGTGCTGTACCTGTCCCAGGAATGTTTGATGGGGACAGTGTAGAGGGAGCTTTACTCTGTATCTAACCCCATGCTGTACCTGTCCTGGGACTGTTTGATGGGGGACAGTGTAGAGGGAGCTTTACTCTGTATCTAACCCCGTGCTGTACCTGTCCTGGGAGTGTTTGATGGGGACAGTGTAGAGGGAGCTTTACTCTGTATCTAACCCCGTGCTGTACCTGTCCTGGGACTGTTTGATGGGGGACAGTGTAGAGGGAGCTTTCCTCTGTATCTAACCCCGTGCAGTACCTGTCCTGGGAGTGTTTGATGGGGGACAGTGTACAGGGAGCTTTACTCTGTATCTAACCCCGTGCTGTACCTGTCCCAGGAATGTTTGATGGGGGACAGTGTAGAGGGAGCTTTACTCTGTATCTAACCCCGTGCTGTACCTGTCCTGGGAGTGTTTGATGGGGGACAGTGTAGAGGGAGCTTTACTCTGTATCTAACCCCGTGCTGTACCTGTCCTGGGAGTGTTTGATGGGGACAGTGTAGAGGGAGGTTTACTCTGTATCTAACGCCGTGCTGTACCTGTCCTGGGAGTGTTGGATGGGGGACAGTGTAGAGGGAGCTTTACTCTGTATCTTACCCCGTGCTGTACCTGTCCTGGGAGTGTTTGATGGGGACAGTGTAGAGGCAGCTTTACTCTGTATCTAACCCCGTGCTGTACCTGTCCTGGGAGTGTTTGATGGGGACAGTGTAGAGGGAGGTTTACTCTGTATCTAACGCCGTGCTGTACCTGTCCTGGGAGTGTTGGATGGGGGACAGTGTAGAGGGAGCTTTACTCTGTATCTAACCCCGTGCTGTACCTGTCCTGGGAGTGTTGGATGGGGGACAGTGTAGAGGGAGCTTTACTCTGTATCTAACCCCGTGCTGTACCTGTCCTGGGAGTGTTTGATGGGGACAGTGCAGGTGGAGCTTGAATCTGGATCAAACCTGGTGCTGTACCTGTCCTGGGAGTGTTTGATGGGGACAGTGTAGAGGGAGCTTTACTCTGTATCTAACCCCGTGCTGTCCCTGTCCTGGGAGTGTTTGATGGGGGACAGTGTAGAGGGAGCTTTACTCTGTATCTAACCCCGTGCTGTACCTGTCCTGGGAGTGTTTGATGGGGGACAGTGTAGAGGGAGCTTTACTCTGTATCTAACCCCGTGCTGTACCTGTCCTGGGAGTGTTTGATTGGGGACACTGTAGAGGGAGCTTTACTCTGTATCTAACCCCGTGCTGTACCTGTCCTGGGAGTGTTTGATGGGGGACAGTGTAGAGGAAGCTTTACTCTGTATCTAACCCCGTGCTGTACCTGTCCTGGGAGTGTTTGATGGGGACAGTGTAGAGGGAGCTTTACTCTGTATCTAACCCCGTGCTGTACCTGTCCTGGGAGTGTTGGATGGGGAAGATTGTGGTGTTTTTTGGTAATGTCTTTGAACTGGAAATCCAGAGGCCCAGGCAGGTGGTGGAACTGATTTAAATTCAGTTGTGAAATCAGGAATAAAAGCTCCTCTTGATACAGCTGGGCCTCCATGAGGTAGGGGTGCGGGGCAGCAACACCTGGAGTATTGTGTGTAGTTTTGGTGCCCTTATCTGAGGAAGGATGTTCTTGCTCTCAAGGGAATGCAGTGATGGTTTACCAGCCTGATTCCAGGGATGGTGGGACTGATGTATGAGGAGAGATTGAGTTGGTTAGGGTTATATTCACTGGAGTTCAGAAGGATCATAGAATCCCTGCAGTGCAGAAGGAGGCCATTCAGCCCATTGACTGTGCACTGACAACAATCCCACTCAGACCCTATTCCTGTAACACCTTATATTTACCCTGTTAATCCCACCTTTGGACACTAAGGAGCAATTTAGCATGGCCAATCCACCTAACCTGCACATCTTTGGACACTAAGGAGCAATTTAGCATGGCCAATCCACCTAACCTGCACATCTTTGGACACTAAGGGGCAATTTAGCATGGCCAATCCACCTAACGTGCACATCTTTGGACCCTAAGGGGCAATTTAGCATGGCCAATCCACCTAACCTGCACATCTTTGGACTGTGGGAGGAAACCAGAGCACCCGGAGGAAACCCATGCAGACACGGGGAGAATGTGCAGACTCTGTACAGGTCGAGGCTGGAATTGAACCCAGGTAGTAGTGAGGCAGCAGTGCTAACCACTGTGTCACTGTGCTGAATAAAAGGGAATCTCACAGAAACTTCAATTCAAACAGGGTTAGACAGGGTAGAGGCAGGAAAAATGTTTCTGAGAACCAGGAGTTACAGTCTGAGGATACAAAGTAATCCTTTTAGGACTGAGATGAGGAGAAATTTCTTCACCCAGTGAGTGGTGAGCCTGTGGAATTCGCGACCACAGAAAGCAGTTGAGGCCAAAACATTGTGGGGCGAATTTTCCCCGTTCCGCCCGCGACGGGAATTGTAGGTGCTATCGAAATGCAGGTCATTTGGGGCTTGAATAGCTGGTACCCAGAAGCTCAGTTTTGACTGGCCCACCCCTGGTAAAAGCCTTCTGGTAAACTGGCGGTTTTGGGGTTAAACTGGACTCTAGTTTGCATCGCCTGGGGAGTTGAGAGTCTGTTGGAAGTCCTGGACCACAGCGATCCTAATCAGGCTGCCAGAGATCGAAGAGCAGGGTTTAAGTGCTCGCTGAATGCATTTACGTTTAATTGAAGCCTTGAGCAAGGACAATGCGACCTGGGAGGAGATGAACTCCCACTTTTATACAGCCGTCGATCACATGTAAGAAAGAATGAAGTAAGGTTGACAACAAACACTTCCTGTTGAAAGCGCTCGGTTGAAGGCACAACAACATCTTGCATTTCCGTAGCCTCTTTCATCCTTATCCCACAGGAGTGTTACCAGTCAAAATTTGACACTGTGTGGAGTCTGCACGTTCTCCCCGTATCTGCACGGGTTTCCTCCGGTTTACCCCCACAGTCGTGCTGGTTAGGGTGCATTGGGCCTTGCTAAATTCTCCCTCAGTGTACCCGAACAGGCGCCGGAGTGTGGCGACTCGGGGATTTTCACACTAACTTCATTGCAGTGTTAATGTAAGCCTATTTGTAACACCAATAAATAAACTTATACCTATTCTTACGGGGAGGCGATGGGCTAGTGGTATTATCGCTAGGCTATTAATCCAGAAACTCAGCTAATGTCCTGGGGACCCGGGTTCGAATCCCACCACGGCAGATGGTGAAACTTGAATTCAATGAAAAATATCTGGAATTAAGAATCTACTGCTGACCATGAAACCATTGTCGATTGTCAGAAAAACCGTTCTGGTTAATTAATGTCCTTTAGGGAAGGAAATCTGCCGGTCTGGCCTACATGTGACTCCAGAGCCACAGCAATGTGCTTGACTCTCAACTGCCCTCGGGCAACTCGGAATGAGCAGTAAATACTGGCCCACCCAGTGTGTCCCATGAATGAATTTTTAAAAACATTTTAAAACTTAAACATGAAACGATAATATGAAAGCTCGGTCAAAGTGTAAGGTTTTAAGGAGCATCTTAAAGGAGGAGGACAGAGATTAATAGAGGCAGCTTAATTACATCCCAGAATTCAAGAGTGTTTTGTTATTAACTGGATCCCAAGAGAACTGCTCCATTCTTTGCTACTCACATCTTATCATATCCTGCAATCCCTCTTCTGAGTTCAACTGGAGGTTTTGGAGAGGGTGCAGAAAAAGGTTTACCAGGACGTTGCCAGGTTTGGAGGGTATTAGCTATGAGGAGAGATTGGACAACCCTAATTTGTTTTCACTTGACCATCAGAGGCTGAGGGGCGACCGGGTAGAAGTTTACAAAATGATGAGAGGCACGGATAGAATGGATAGTCAGAGTCTTTTTCCCAGGATAGAAATGTCAATTACTGGGGGACGTAGGTTTAAGATAAAAGAGGGAAAGTTTAAAGGAGAGGCGAGGGGCAATTTTCTTTACACAGAGATGGGTAAGTGCCTGGATTGCGTTGCCGGAGGAGGTGGTAGAAGCAGATAGAGTAGCAACGTTTAAGAGGCATCTTGACAATAGGCAGCGAATAGAGGGCTATGGACCACATAGAAGCAAAAAATCTTTAGTTTAGAAAGTGTCGGCGCAAGCTTTGTGGGCCGAAGGGCCTGTTCCTGTGGTGTCCTGTTCTTTGTTTTTTGTTCTTTGAGACAAGTTGAAAATAAAAGTGGAGATGATTCTGTGATTCTATGGGCGGGATCTTGTGCCCGTTCCACCTCCCCCTTCCCCCACCACAATGCTGGGTTTGGTGAAGGAGGGCATTTACTGAAGCGGGATTGAACTCAAGTGGGAACCCTGCCACGTTCCAGCCTCCGCCCTGATTAAGTATGTTATATATTTAAGTGGTTGCATGATTGCTTTAAGAGACAGTCACATGATTTGATGGCGATGTCATTGGGGTGCTTCACAGGCTCCTGGCTTAGTTACATTTTTCTACTCTGTACAAGTACCAATTCCTACAATAAATCCGTCGTGCTTATTTTGAATCTATGTATGCAAGCCACATCGGTTTCTTTTGATTTAAAATCCACAACCCTTAACATGGTTAGAACATAACAAAGTCCATCGTGGGAAGGCCCGAGGCTGGCAGCCCCAACGTACCATCAATTGAGGCCTTTAAGTGGGCAATGTCTGCTTAAGGGTCCCATCCTGCTGTTGTTGATATGAACCCAGTTGTGGGCAAGTGAGGAGGAGGGGGGGTATAGCTGGGGCTTATTATAAGGGTCGATGGCGTGCCGACCCTGCTACATTTGCTCGTGGGTTCCTGGGGGCGCAGTCCCCTCATTCAAAAATCAAGAACATGGCATTGGAAGAGGTGGGGGAGGGGGGGTTTGGAGATCCACTGAGATCATAGAATCCCTGCAATACAGAAGGAGGCCATTTGGCCCATGGAGCTTGCACCAACAACAATCCCACCCATAACCTTTAACCCCTGCGTATTTACCCTGCTAGGCCCCTGACACTAAGGGGCAATTTAGCATGGCCGATCCACCTAACCTACACAGCGGCACAGTGGTTAGCACTGCTGCTTCACAGCACCAGGGACCCGGGTTCGATTCCCGGCTTGGGTCACCATCTGTGTGGAGTTTGCACGTTCCCCCCGTGTCTGCGTGGGTTTCCTCCGGGTGCTCCGGTTTCCTCCCACAGTCCAAAGGTGTGCAGGTTAGGTTGATTGGCCGTGCTAAATTGCCCCTTGGTGTCAAGGGGACTAGCTAGGGTAAATATGTGGGGTTAAGGGGATAGGGCCTGGGTGGGATTGTTTTTGGTACAGGCTTGATGGGCTGAGTGGCCTCCTTCTGCACTGTAGCGATTCTATGATCTTTGGGGCAATTTAGCACGGCCAATCAACCTAACCTTACACATCTTTGGAGTGTGGGAGGAAACCGGAGCACCCGGAGGAAACCCACGCAGACACGGGGAGAAGGTGCAAACTCCACAAAGAGAATGACCCAAGACGGAATTGGACCTGAGTCCTTGGCGCTTTGAGGCAGCAGTGCTAACCACTGTGCCACCCATTAACCCTTGAAAAACACCTTTCTCATGTATTTCACCACATACAAGATTGCTCACACCACAATTAGGATGAAATTATGAGTGAGTTCAAAACTGAAACAGCTGAATAAACTGCGAACCATCTGTACCGATGAACTGCTGAATTCACTGGGCTATGCTCGATTGCTTTTAAGATTTGGTGGACGAGGCAATATCTGCCTCCACTTCCTGCTCCTTTTTAATCGCCCGTATTACATCGAGCTCACTCTGTTTATAACTGGGATCGTATGTGAACACGGGGTCTGGATGTAATTACACCCTCCCTCCACTGGAGGTGTATGCAAGCAATTGGAGTTTACTCCTCTGGCGAATTTGCCGGCAATTCCCTTGAGGGTGGGGGATAGGGAAAGCTCTGGAATTTGGGCGCGGGGAGGGTTAAGGCCTTGAGATACTCCCTGCCAACCCTCGCCATCTCAGGATGGAAGAAGGGGAGGAAAAAGAGATAATTTGCGCCCATACTATTATTCAGTGCTAATCTGTGCCCAACAAGCTCCCCAAAATGTTAAGGTGACTGTGGGACAGACGTCTGTTTTAGCGATGTCAGTTGAGGGATAAATGTTAGTCAGGGAACTAGGCCGCACTCCCCTGCTCTTCTTCGAACAGCTGGTCTGAAATTTTACGTCCACCTGACAGACCAGTTGGCACCTTGGTTGGATGTCCAAAGTGAAAGGTGGCACCTCGGATACCTCAGCACTGCCTCAGTACCGCACTGGGAGTGGGCAGCTTGACTTTACGCCCATCAGTCAGGAAGGGGTCACCCTCTAGGAACTTACAGGTCAAATTTAGGGGTTCATTTTCCAGCCCCGCCCGCCACTGGAATTCGTCGCATCCAGGCCCGGAAAATCTGATGGGCAATTTGAGGGTCCATTGACCTCGGGCGGGGAATTTCCTGTCTCAGGGAAGGAAGTGACCAGAAACGCCTTCCCTTAGGGTGGGATTTGACATAGAATCCCTACAGTGCAGAAGGAGGCCTTTCGGCCTAGCACGTCTGCACCAACTTTCCCTCAGAGCACCTTTACCCGGGTCCTATCCCTGTAACCCCCTGTATTTACACTTTAATGCCCCTAGCTGGCACATCTTTGGACATTAAGGGGCAATTTAGCATGGCCAATCCACCTAACCTGCACATCTTTGGACATGAAGGGGCAATTTGGCATGGCCAATCCTCTTAACCTGCACATCTTTGGACTGGAAGTAAAGTTAATTTTTCAGTCACAAGTAAGGCTTACATTAACACTGCAAGGAAGTTACTGTGAAATCCCCCTAGTCGCCACACTCCGGCGCCTGTTTGGGTCAATGCACCCTAACCAGCACCTCTTTCAGACTGTGGGAGGAAACCGGAGCACCCGGAGGAAACCCACGCAGACACGGGGAGAACGTGCAGACTCCGCACAGACAGTGGCCCAAGCTCGGGAATTGAACCCGGGTCCCTGGCACTGTGAGGCAGCAGTGCTAACCACCATGCTGCCCAAGAGAGATAGATATTTTTTCCAGAATTTAACCACGTCGAGGGGTAACGGGGTGAAAGTGGGAATGTAGCATCATGGAGGTAGAGAATTAGCCATGATCACATTGAATGGCTTGAAGGGCTGAATGGCCTACTCCTGCTCCTAGTTCCTGTGCTTAGAAAGGTCGGAAACCTCATTGTCACATCTCACAGGAATACAAAAACAATTGCGCGTTTGAAAGGTCAAGTGTTGTTTCCTTCAGAGGATCTGTCTGATGTTTTTTCGTCAGCACATTTATTGAAGCCAGTGTATACACGAGCTAAATGTTGAAGGAGTTTTCGCATCTAATCTTACAAACGGTTTCCACGTCAAGATTAGCTGCATCTTAAGCCCATTGGCTATTCCTGAGTCAACCACAATCCAACTGGAACATTTGTTAAAAAAAATATGTATCTACTTCAATCTTCGGCTTGCCTCCAGTTTCCTGCCTTTTGACATGGTTAGAATGAGAGGATGTGGCTTGAAACATTCTCAGTCAGCGCAGCTCCTCAGAGCTCTGCACATGTATTCAGCCTGGACACCGAGTGAGATGGCACTTCTGAGGCACTTACTGGGTAAGTACGGTGTGGTAAAATTCATTTGACTAACGGCGAGCATTTACCGTAACGTACAATTTCACCCACCCGCTCTTTGAATCTCGTTTTTCACAAGGTTGAAGTCTCTCCACTTCAACCTTTCCCCCTCTCTTTTATTTCGTTTCATTCTCTGAGTGGGGGAGCTGGCTTCCCATTCAGGACAGCACTCCCATTCCAAATTGCGAAGGGGCTTCCATAGATAGGGAGAGGCAGGCATGAATGGTGCAGTGAATAAGGGACACGGACATTCTCTCTTCCACCTTCTTCCCGTCGGGAAAAAGATACCAAAGTCTGAGGTCACGTACCGACCGACTCAAGAACAGCTTCTTCCCTGCTGCTGTCAGACTTTTGAATGGACCTACCTTGCATTAAGTTGATCTTTCTCTGCACCCTAGCTATGACTGTAACACTACATTCTGCACTCTCTCCTTTCCTTCTCTATGAACGGTATGCTTTGTCTGTATAGTGCACAAGAAACAATACTTTTCACTGTTTACTAATACATGTGACAACAATAAATCAAATCAAATCAAAACCATTAAGGTAATGGGACCAGGCGGAGATTAGTAAACTGTTTTCAAGCAGTTAGCTGCCATGGTTTGGAACGCACCACCTTGTATGGTGATGGAATAATAATCGCAATAGATGTTAAAAGACAATTGGATTTAACGAGAGATTGGCAGAGCTCTGTGGAAGAGTGGGACTAACTAGTCGAGGATAGACTTGATGGTTAGAAGGGACTCCTACACTGTAAATGTCTGTGACATCAGAATCTGTGTAGATTCGTTGACTCTATATGTTTGTAAATGTTTATCTTTGATTTATTATTGTTGCATAAAGTTTATTTATTAGTGTCACAAGTAGGCTTACATTAACACTGCAATGAAGTTACTGTGAAAATCCCCTAGTTGCCGGCGCCTGTTCGGGTACACCGAGGGAGAATTTAGTACGTCCAATGCATCTAACCAGCGCGTCTTTCGGACTGTGGGAGGAAACCGGAGCACCCGGAGAAAACCCACGCAGACACGGGGAGAATGTGCAGACTCTGCACAGGCGGTGACCCAAGCTGGGAATCGAACCCGGGTCCCAAGCGCTGTGAGGCAGCAGTGCTAACCACTGTGCCGCTGCCCCGTGTATTGGGATACAATGAAAAGTATTGTTTCTTGTACATTATGCAGACAAAGCATACTTTTCATAGAGTACATAGGGGAGGAGGAAGGGAGAGGGTGCAGAATATAGTGTTTCAGTCATAGCTAGGCTGTAGAGAAAGATCAGCTTAATATAAGGTATATAAGTCTGATTGCAGCAGGAAAGAAGATATTCTTGAGTCTGTATGTTGAGAGTGAGCAATAAGCTTGTGTTGTAACTGCGTCTGAAACGGGATTTTTAACTGCAAGGTGAAACTATAATTTTCTGTCTGTTCATTGAGTTATTAATACACTGATGAGTCAGTCCTTTTTATCATGCATTGCAAAATGAATGAACCGAGAATTTGATTTGAGAATCCTAATGGAGAGGTAGCATCTTAAAGCTAAAATTAACAAAGTAATTTGAACAGAGTAACTTTATACTGAGAGGAGCAAACAGTGTCCATTCGCTTCTGAGTCAGAGAATGATGTGACTGAATAAATCTCTGTCATGACAGGGCATCGTTGCAGAGTCAGATTTATTCTGGTTTATGAAGTGGCTTTCTTCAAGTAGTTTATCGAAACAGATCTGAGGCGTTCAGTGAGATTAGCCACTGCGCTCGTGAAGCAGAAAAAACAAAGAGGAAGAACCCAGCTCGGTGGCACAGTGGTTAGCACTGCTGCCTCACAGCGCCAGGGACCCGGGTTCGATTCCAGCCTTGGGTCACTGTCTGTGTGGAGTTTGCACATTCTCCCCGTGTCTGCGTGGGTTTCCTCCGGATGCTCCGGTTTCCTCCCACACTCCGAAGATGTGCGGGTTAGGTGGATTGGCCGTGCTAAATTACCCCCTTAGTGTCCAAAGATGTGCAAATTAGATGAATTGGTAAATGTGTGGGGTTGTGGCGGGAGGGGAGGGGAGGGGGGGTTGGTGCTGGTTAAGTTGCTCTTTTGGAGAGCCAGCGCAGACTAGATGGGCCGAATAACCTCCTTCTGCACTGTTGGGATTCTATGGTGCCTTGGTCGCTGTCTGAGATTTGTGGGCATGTATGAAAGTCTCTCGACCACACTGCACGCGAGTGGAATCGAGCTGGTGGATGTTGTCTCCAGCCTGACTTGACTGAGGTTACCTGAGTGGCAACTAAGTGGTTACGTTCATACTTTCTACTGATGATGCTGTGAATAAGGCAATGCAAGGGAGTTCCCAAAATAGTCCCCAAATGTACCCGCCAGTGATTCTACCAAAACTCCTCAGTGCCGCTCAGCATAAACAAAGGTCTGAATGCTTTGAGAAAGTTGTGACCTATCGTGATGCACTGCTTCACTGCTGACGTGGGTCTAAATCACTTAAAACTCCCAAAATCTGCCCACAGCCCACACAGGATGGGTTCAACTCCATTCAAATGGCAATTATGTGGCATTTACTTCACCCATTTTTCCGTGTTAACATTACCACTCTACAAGGGCTTTTCCCAGCCCATTTCATTTCACCCTATCAACGTATCTTTCAATGATTTCCTCTTTCAAGACTTTATCCAGCTTCCCCTGAAATTCATCCATACAATTTGCCCCAACCAAACCTTGCCACATTCCCACCGCTCTCTGAATAAAAGTATTTGTCCCAATTGATTCATTGGAGCCTATCTTATGTTAGGGGTGGCACGGTGGCACAGTGGTTAGCACTGCTGCCTCACAGCGCCAGGGACCCGGGTTCGATTCCCGGCTTGGGTCACTGTCTGTGCGGAGTCTGCACGTTCTCCCCGTGTCTGTGTGGGTTTCCTCCGGGTGCTCCAGTTTCCTCCCACAGTCCGAAAGACATGCTGGTTAGGGTGCATTGGCCGTGCTAAATTCTCCCTCAGTGTACCCGAACAGGCCCCGGAGTGTGGTGACTAGGGGATTTTTACAGTAACTTCATTGTAGTGTCAATGTAAGCCTACTTGTGACACTAGTAACTAAACCTTTAAAAAAAATGTTGTATCATAGTCATCGAATCATTGCAATTGATGTCAGAGTTCACTCCAAACCCTGAGGTAGGGATCAGATAAAACTCTTGTTTATTGTCCAGTAATGATAGAGTGGGAAGTGGGAAGTTGGTGAAAGCACATGACGATCAACTCTATTGTCTTCCTTGGTTTTAACATTGTGTAGGTTTCAATTTATGGACGTCCTGTGGCACAGTGAGTTAGCAGCCTTGCCTCTGAGCTAGAAGCTCTGGGTTCGAGTCCCACCCCAGGACTTGACGATCGAGGAAGGTGCGTTCATAACACGGCCAAACAGGTTGAGTGTCAACCTGTAAATCCTTCCAAACGCGCCAATGGCTGATGGTAAGAGTGGGAGAGACTCCTGGTCAGCCATGCTTGATGGAAGGGAAATTGGATCTTCCACTATCGCTATACAGCAAAGGTTTGATTCCTGGGATGGCAGGTCTCTCATATGAGGAGGGACTAAGTCAGTTAGGATTGGATTCACTGGAGTTTAGAAGAGTGAGAGGGGATCTCATAGAAACTTATAAAATTCGAACAGGGTTCGACAGGGTAGATTCAGAAAGAATGTTCCAGATGGTGGGGGGAGTCCAGAACTAGGGGTCATAGTTTGAGGATAAGGGGGAAACCTTTTAGGACTGAGGTGAGGAGAAATTTCTTCACCCAGAGGGTGGTGAATGTGTGGAATTCACTCCCACAGAAGGTAGTTGAGGCCAAAATGTTGTCTAATTTCAAGAAGAAATTAGATATCACTCTTGGGGCTAAAGGGATCGAGGGATATGGGGAGGAAGGGGGGGATCAGGATATTGAATTTGATGATCAGCCATGATCAGAATGAATGGCGGGGCTGGCTCGGCAGGCCAAACGGCCTATTCCTGCTGCTAGTTTTTAATGTTTCTATCCGTAGCTCTGGCCCACATTGTGCATGCGGTGGAGGGGGGAGAAGAAAGTGCATGTTGCCATAGCAACCAGGACCCCCGGAGTGAACGCAGGTTTCAGTTTAGCAAAGGGGATCTCATGGTGACATTGGCCAGCGGGTGGTAAGTGGAGGGAGAGATGGAAGAGGAGAAAGAACTGTCGAAATAATAACAGTCAGACAGATGACCGCCTCGCTTTGATTCTGACTCTGATTACTCTGTTGGTGGTGAAGATTTTGCTTGGTGGCACTGCCACTTGTAGGCCGCAGGAGTAGGTGACAATCTCAAGGCTGAGACCGGGGACATTTCACAACATAACGTAAAGAGACAACACTCTACTTCCTTTTCAACCCACGCTGAATAAATGAAGGCAATTTGCAAGGGGAGGCTACGGTCTAGTGGTATTATCACCGGGCTGGTATCTAGAATCATAGAATCCCTACAGTGCAGTAGGAGGCCATTCGGCCCATCGAGTCTGCACCCACCACAATCCCACCCAGGTCCTACCCCCATAACCCCATGAATTTACCCTAGCTAAGTCCCCCTGACGCTAAGGGGCACTTTAGCCAATCCACCTAACCCGTACCATCTTTATCTCAGATAAACTCAGGGTGGCATGGTGCCACAGTGGTTAGCGCTGTTGCCTCACAGCGCCAGGGACCCGGGTTCAATTCTGGGCTCGGGTCATTGTCTGCGTGGAGTTTGCACGTTCTCCCTGTGGGTTTCCCTCAAGTGCTCCCAAGATGTGCGGGTTAGGTGGATTGGCCATGCCAAATTGCCCCTGAGTGTCAGGAGGATTAGCAGGGTAAATACTTTGGGTTACGGGGATAGGGCCTGGGCGGGATTGTTGTCGGTGCAGGCTCAATGGGGCCAATGGCCTCTTTCTGCACTATAGGGATTCTATGGATTCTAATGTTCTGGGGACCCGGGTTCAAATCCCGCCACGGCAGGTGATGAAATTTGAATTCAATAAAAATTATCTGGAATTAAGAATCTACTGATGACCATGAAACCATTGTCGATTGTCGTAAAAACCCATCTGGTTCACTGATTTCCTTTAGGGAAGGAAATCTGCCGTCCTTACCCGGTCTGGCCTACATGTGACTTCAGAGCCACAGCAATGTGGTTGACTCTCAACTGCCCTCCAAGGGCAACTAGGGATGGGCAATAAATGCTGGCCAGCCAGCGATGCCCATGTCCCACGAATGACTTTGATAAATATTGTGCATTATGAATTTGTGCCCCTGCCTCCACGAAGCCGTCTCCCCAATATTCATCACCCCCGATGTTCCTTCACATTGAAATCAATGGCAACTGATGACTACTCAAGAAGGCTCCTTAGGCAGCGCGCTTGGCTGCAACTCCTTCCACAAACATTCACTCCCTCCACCACCAATGCACAATAGCAGCAGTGTGTACCATCTACAAGATGCACTGCAGGAACTCATTGAATCATCATAGAATCATAGAATCCCGACAGTGCAGAAGGAGGCCATTCGGCCCATCGCATCTGCACTGACCACAATCCCACCCAGGGCCTATCCCCACAACTCCATGCATTTACCCTAGCTAATGCCCCCGACACTAAGGGGCAATTTAGCATGGCCAATCCACCTAACCAGCGCATCTTTGGACTGTGGGAGGAAACCGGAGCACCTGGAGGAAACCCACGCAGACACGGGGAGAACGTGCAGACTCCGCACAGACAGTGACCCAAGCCGGGAATCGAACCTGGGTCCCTGGTTCTGTGAGGCAGCAGTGCCACCTGTGCCACCGTGGCGCCCTCATCAGTGGAGGATTTGGGAAAGATATTGAAGTAAAGCTCCCACGAGGGACCGAAATAATTGGCGGCACGTCACTGCTCTTCTCTCTGCTCCCTCTTCCCGATGACTTAGGGGCGGCACGGTGGCACAGTGGTTAGCACTGCTGCCTCACATATATAGAACATATATAGAACAGTACAGCACAGAACAGGCCCTTCGGCCCACGATGTTGTGCCGAGCTTTATCTGGAACCAAGATCAAGCTATCCCACTCCCTATCATCCTGGTGGGCTCCATGTGCCTATCCAATAACCGCTTAAATGTTCCTAAAGTGTCTGACTCCACTATCACTGCAGGCAGTCCATTCCACATCCCAACCACTTTCTGCATAAAGAACCTACCTCTGATATCCTTCCTATATCTCCCACCACGAACCCTATAGTTATGCCCCCTTGTAATAGCTCCATCCACCCGAGGAAATAGTCTTTGAACATTCACTCTATCTATCCCCTTCATCATTTTATAAACCTCTATTAAGTCTCCCCTCAGCCTCCTCCGCTCCAGAGAGAACAACCCTAACTCACAGCACCAGGGATCTGGATTCGATTCTCGGCTTGGGTCACTGTCTGTGCGGAGTCATAGAATCATAGAAACCCTACAGTGCAGAAAGAGGCCATTCGGCCCATCGAGTCTGCACCAACCACAATCCCACCCAGGCCCTACTCCCATATCCCTACATATTTACCCACTAATCCCTCTAACCTATGCATCTCAGGACACTAAGGGGCAATTTAGCATGGCCAATCAACCTAACCCGCACATCTTTGGACTGTGGGAGGAAACCGGAGCACCCGGAGGAAACCCAGGCAGACACGAGGAGAATGTGCAAATTCCACACAGACAGTGACCCAAGCCGGGAATCGAACCCAAGTCCCTGGAGCTGTGAAGCAGCGATGCTAACCACTGTGCCACCGTGCCGCCCTCTGAACATTCTCCCCCGTGTCTGCGTGGGTTTCCTCCGGGCGCTCCGGTTTCCTCCCGCAGTGCGGAAGACGTGCTGGTTAGGGTGCATTGGCCATGCTAAATTGACCCTAGTTTTAGGGGGATTAGCAGGGTAACTATGTGGGGTTACGGGGATAGGGTGGGATTGTTGTTGGTGCAGGCTCTGAATTGCCTCCTTCTGTACTGTCGAGATTCTATAACTTGATCCCGCTTTGGCTGGTGTCTCTGTTGATTGTGGCTCTGTTTACAAGACTGCAAGATCAGCATGTAATGTGTTCCCAAGGATCAACATTTTGTTTAGTCTGAGGACACAGCTTGGAGGAAGATGTTTATTTTCTCACAGTGTAAATGAAAATGGTTTTCCCTTCCCCTCTTAACTCCACACAAAACTATATATGGCAAGACATATTCTCATTGGATTGAGTCTTTGTTGGACCCCCTCTTTGTTTAGCTCTGTTCCTGCACCTCAGGAAGTTCATATTGACATTGAGTCGAAAGTTGTTGAGATTAAAAAAGTCAGCATTTTAAAATTAGAACAGCACGTGATGTTCAGCATGAACCTTCTGAGTGGCACGGTGGCACAATGGTTAGCACTGCTAATTATAATTCAAAGATAGTTACGAAAACCCACCAATGCCTCTACTTTCTCAGGAGGCTAAAGAAATTTGGCACGCCCACTACGGCTCTCACCAACTTTTACAGATGCCCCATAGAAAGCATTCTTTCCGGATGTATCACAGCTTGGTATGGCTCCTGCTCTGCCCAAGACCGCAAGGAGCTACAAAAGGTCGTGAATGTAGCCCAATCCATCACGCAAACCAGCCTCCCATCCATTGACTCTGTCTACACTTCCCGCTGCCTCGGCAAAGCAGCCAGCATAATTAAGGACCCCACACACCCCGGACATTCTCTCTTCCACCTTCTTCCGTTGGGAAAAAGATACAAAAGTCTGAAGTCGCGTACCAACTGACTCAAGAACAGCTTCTCCCCTGCTGCTGTCAGACTTTTGAAAGGACTTACCTTACATTAAGTTGATCTTTCTCGACACCCTAGCTATGACTGTAACGCTACATTCTGCACTCTCTCCTTTCCTTCTCTATGAACGGTATGCTTTGTCTGTCTAACGCGCAAGGAACAATACTTTTCACTATATGTTAATACATGTGACAATAATAAATCAAATCAAATTAAATCAAATCAAAAGATGAAATGGATTTCTAGTTAGAGTTGTTAAAGCAATAAAGCTTCACAATGGAGTCAGTGGGTCTCGTAAGAATGTAATTGGCTTCATTAACGATATAAATGATTCATATAGTTTCTCAATTATTACTGTCCCTCATGGGAGCCTTACTTCAATATCCCTCCCACGTCCTCCACTAATACAGGCAGCACGGTGGCACAGTGGTTAGCACTGCTGCCTCTCAGCGCCAGGGACCCGGGTTCGATTCCGGCCTCGGGTCACTGTCTGTGTGGAGTTTGCACATTCTCCCTGTGTCTGCGTGGGTTTCCTCCGGGTGCTCCGGTTTCCTCCCACACTCCAAAGATGTGCGGGTTAGGAGGATTGGTCATGCGGAATTGCCCCTCAGTGTCGGGGGATTAGTAGAGTAAACTTGCGGGGTTACGGGGTAGGTGATTCTTCAGAAGGACCTCTTCAAATTGCAGCTAATGAAAATACAACAGAACTTACTCCAACTTATAAATCAAAAAAAGGGTTTAATAAAGAAACATCATTACTCCAAACTTGGGGTCTCGCCCTGGGCCACTCCAAGCTCTCCACAATTCGACATAGTTCCATATTTTTTTTATTCATTCGTGGGACATGGGCGTCGCTGGCTGGGCCAGCATTAATTACCCATCCCTAGTTGCCCGTTGAGAAGGTGGTGGTGAGCTGCCTTCTTGATTCGCTGCAGTCCACGTGCTGTGGGTTGACCCACAATGCCGTTAGGGAGGGAATTCCAGGATTTTGACCCAGCGACTGCGAAGGAACGGCCGATATATTTCCAAGTCAGGATGGTGAGTGGCTCGGAGGGGAACTTGCAGGTGGTGGTGTTCCCCTGTATCTGCTGCCCTTGTCCTTCTAGATGGAAGTGGGCGTGGGTTTGTAAGGTGCTGTCTAAGGATCTTTGGAGAATTGCTACAGCGTATCTTGTATAGATAGTGAGTCAGCTGGTCAGCTGACGATTACATCACTCTGTAATTGGTTCCATGGTTTACTGGGTCAGCTGACCCTTACATCTTGTTCCCATTGGTCACATTACATCCAATACAAAGTTGTCACCGGTTACATTCTAACATAGGGCCTGGATAGGATTGCTGTGGGTGCGGGCCCAATGGGCCGAATGGCCTCCTTCTGCACTGTAGGGATTCTATGATTTCACAGGTTCACATGCACTGTCACATACAACGCATATTCACTCTCTCTCTCACACACACACATTATAGTTACAAACAGTAAATAACTCAGAAGCAGATGGTTGTTAGACTGGAAGGGAGCAAGTTTGTCAGCGTGGTTCAGTGAAGTTGCTATAATTGTCTCAGAGTCAGAATGTTGTGGGTTCAAGATCCAGAGGGTTGATTCGTGTATCTTGGCTGAACCGTCCTGGGGGAGTGCTGCATTGGCAGGATGCATCACCCTTTAGATAAACGGATAATTCAAAACCCAGCTGCACTCTCCCGTGGATGCAGACAGTACTTGTATTGCAGTTTTTAAAAAAAACTTATTTTGATTATTCTTTTTATTTGGAAGAGCAAAGGAGTTTCTGTTCTAACTGTATTATCATAGAATCATAGGGTGGAGTTCTCCCACGGGAATTGTAGCGAGCAGGAACGGACCATGCAAAAGTCCGCTGACCTCGAGTGTGAATCTCCAGCCCCCGGGCGAGCGTGCCCGGAAAATCCCGCCCATCGGGTTTTACAGCTCAGAAAGAGGCCCTTCAGCCCATCGTGCCTGTACCAGCCATCAATCACCTGTCTATTCTAATCCTATTTTCCAGCACTTGGTCTGCAGCCTTGTAAGCTTTTCAAGTCCTCTTCGAAATGCTTCTTCAATGTTGTGAGGGTTCCTGCCTCCACCACCCTTTCAGGCAGCGAGTTCCAGATTCCCACCACCCTCTGGATGCAAAGGTTTTTCCTCAAATCCCCCCTAAATCTCCTGCCCCTGACCTTCAATCTCTGCCCTCTGGTTATTGACCCCTCTACTAAGGGGAAAAGTTTCTTCCTATCTGCCCTATCCATGTCCCTCATAATTTTCTAACCTCGATCAGGTCCCCCCTCGGCCTTCTCTGCTCTGAGGAAAACAACCCCAGCCTAACCAGCCTCTCTTCATAGCTGAGAAAACTCCAGCCCAGGCAACATCCTGGTGAATCTCCTCCGCACCCTCTCCAGTGCAATCACATCCTTCCTATTGGGTGGCAGCCAGAACTGCACACAGTACTCTAGCTGTGGCCTAACGAGTGTTAGACACAGCTCCATCATAACCTCCCTGCTCTTAGATCCGATGCCTGGGCAAATAAGGGCACGTATCCCATAGGCTTTCGTAACCACCTCATCTACCTGTCCTGCTGCCTTTACTGGGGGTGTACCTACAACACGTACAGTGGCTCAAGAAGGCAGCTCCCCACCACCTTCTCAAGGGTAAGTAGGGATGGGAAATAAATGCTGGCCTTGCCAGTGATGCTTGCATCTCATGAAGAAATAATTTTTTTAAAAAGGCACTTTTACGTCAACCAATATCACAAAAAAATTTGTTCGTGAAAATATTGGGTATTTATGGGATCTTAAGAACATAGAACATAGAACATAGAACAGTACAGCACAGAACAGGCCCTTCGGCCCACGATGTTGTGCCGAGCTTTATCTGAAACCAAGATCAAGCTATCCCACTCCCTATAGAGCTATCCCACTCTTGCTCTGCATAAACTCCTTTAGTGCCATAACTCTCAAGAATAGACACGAAATAGGTTTACTTGTAACTTTCCAAAAAAAGGATAAATGATTACTTGTAAACACCCGAATATATTCACCACGGCATCCTCACACGCTCTCTCACACATACACTCACACGCTCACACGCTCTCTCACACATACACTCACACGCTCACACGCTCTCTCACACATACACTCACACGCTCACACGCTCTCTCACACATACACTCACACGCTCACACGCTCTCTCACACATACACTCACACGCTCACACGCTCTCTCACACATACACTCACACGCTCACACGCTCTCTCACACATACGCTCACACACTCACACGCTCTCTCACACATACACTCACACGCTCTCTCACACATACACTCACACGCTCTCTCACACATACACTCACACGCTCACACGCTCTCTCACACATACGCTCACACACTCACATGCTCTCTCACACATACACTCACACGCTCACACGCTCTCTCACACATACACTCACACGCTCACACGCTCTCTCACACATACACTCACACGCTCTCTCACACATACACTCACACGCTCTCTCACACATACACTCACACGCTCTCTCACACATACGCTCACACACTCACACATGCTCTCACACACAGACACACACAAGAAAAGGTGATTACTGAAGAAGTAATGTGCACTTAGGTCTTAAAAGTCCAAAGATTCAGTATTAAACTTGAGATGGAAGCTGGAAACAAGCTTAATGATTCCCCTTTGGAATGTGGAGGTTAGGCAGATTGGCCAGGCTAAATTGCCCCTTAGTGTCCAAAGATGTGCGAGTTAGGTGGATTGGCCATGCTAAATTGCCCCTTAGTGTCCAAAGATGTGCGGGTTAGGTGGATTGGCCATGCTAAATTGACCCTTAGTGTCCAAAGATGTGCGGGTTAGGTGGATTGGCCATGCTAAATTGACCCTTAGTGTCCAAAGATGTGCAGGTTAGGTGGATTGGCCATGCTAAATTGCCCCTTAGTGTCCAAAGATGTGCAGGTTAGGGTGGATTGGCCATGCTAAATTGCCCCTTAGTGTCCAAAGATGCACAGGTTAGGTGGATTGGCCATGCTAAATTGCCCCTTTGTGTCCAAAGATGTATAGGTTAGGTGGATTGGCCATGCTAAATTGCCCCTTAGTGTCCAAAGATGTACAGGTTAGGTGGATTGGCCATGTTAAATTGCCCCTTAGTGTCCAAAGATGTGCAGGTTAAGTGGATTGGCCATGCTAAATTGCCCCTCAATGTCCAAAGATGTGCAGGTTAGGTGGATTGGCCATGTTAAATTGCCCCTTAGTGTCCAAAGATGTGCAGGTTAAGTGGATTGGCCATGCTAAATTGCCCCTTAGTGTCCAAAGATGTGCAGGTTAGGTGGATTGGCCATGCTAAATTGCCCCTCAATGTCCAAAGATGTGCAGGTTAGGTGGATTGGCCATGCTAAATTGCCCCTTAGTGTCCAAAGATGTGCAGGTTAAGTGGATTGGCCATGCTAAATTGCCCCTTAGTGTCCAAAGATGTGCAGGTTAGGTGGATTGGCCATGGGAAATGTGTGGGGTTACAGAAATAGGGTGGAGACTCCACGAGTGTGAGAGCGTATGTAAATAGTCGGTGCAGACATGATGGGCCAAATGGCCTCTTCTCCCAAATAGAGATTCCATGATTCTATAATATAAAACTGTCCAACCTCTTAATGCTTCTGGTGGACTGAATCCAGGAGCCGTGGCAGTTCTAATCAATGTTTTCCACTCTAATGCATTTCGATTCTTTCATAACCCCTGCCTTTTGAGAATTTACTTGCAAGTCACAAATTAGTTCAAATCTACAGCCAATGACCTGAGGATTGAAGGGGAAAAGAATGCGGAGCTGAAATGAAAGCAGAAAAATGTTTGAAATGAGTTGTGTTTAGAGGGAAGAGTAACCTTGAATGTTAAGCAGGGATGGACAAAGGGAATCATTCAGATTTCCAAGCGCATGGACTCGGAATACAGTGCACGGCCTATCCAGTCCAGCTAAACCCCAACTCATGGCCATTTGTAAAGAGGGAGGGCTCAGCCTGAATGAACCTCTCGTTCCTCATGGGGGGGAGGGGGTAACTTGCATTGTTATAGCACCTCGCCGCATCGGCCATCAGTCAATGAGATTTTTTTCTGCAGCCACTGTGATTATGGAGGTAAACTCTGATGCCGAACGTGTGCACAGCAAGATCCCACAAACCGCGACACTTGGGCGAGTGACCACTTCATTGGTTCACTGTCGACGGTGGTTGAGGGAGGAACGTTGGCCGGGATGCCAGGAGATCAAAGGGAATTGTGTAACCCAACCCGCAATAATGGGAGTCAAGGAAGACCGCAGGCAATTGTTGGTTTTCCCCCTGGAAAAGGTTGCGGGAGCTAGGAAGGTTCTCTCTGGAGCGGAGGAGGCTGAGGGGAGACTTAATAGAAGTTTATAAAATGATGAAGGGGATAGATAGAGTGAACGTTTAAAGACTATTTCCTCGGGGGCATGGAGCTATTACAAGGGGGCATAACTATAGGGTTCGTGGTGGGAGATACAGGACGGATATCAGAGGTAGGTTCTTTACGCAGAGAGTGGTTAGGGTGTGGAATGGACTGCCTGCAGTGATAGTGGAGTCAGACACTTTGGGAACATTTAAGTGGTTATTGGATAGGCACATGGAGCACACCAGGATGATAGGGAGTGGGATAGCTTGATCTTGGTTTCAGATAAACCTCGGCACAACATCGTGGGCCGAAGGGCCTGTTCTGTGCTGTACTGTTCTATGTTCTAAAACCTACGGAATGCGAGGCACCAAGTGACTGAAAAATAATTCGGGGGGGTGGGGGAGAGGAGTTCTCTTTGATATCTTTCATTCTTCCCCTAATCCCGAGGATTGAGGAAAAACTGTAGAGTCCGAAAGGTAAACCTTTTAGAACTTTTTTGATTTGATTTGATTTATTATTGGGATACTGTGAAAAGTATTGTTTCTTGCGTGCTATACAGACAAAGCATACCGTTCATAGAGTACATAGAGGAGAAGGAAAGGAGAGGGAGCAGAGTGTAGTGCTACAGTCATTGATTTGATTTGATTTGATTTATTATTGTCACATGTATTAGTATACAATGAAAAGTATTGTTTCTTGCGCGCTGTACAGACAAAGCATACCGTTCATAGAGAAGGAAAGGAGAGAGTGCAGAATGTAGCGTTACAGTCATAGCTAGGGTGTAGAGAAAGATCAACTTAATGCGAGGTAGGTCCATTCAAAAGTCTGACAGCAGCAGGGAAGAAGCCGTTCTTGAGCCGGTCGGTACGTGACCTCAGACTGTTGTATCTTTTTCCCGACGGAAGAAGGCGGAAGAGAGAATGTCCGGGGTGTGTGACCTGAGGTGACCTGAGCTGAGCTGAGGTGAGGTGAGGTGAGGAGAAATTTCTTCACCCAGAGAGTGGTGAATGTGTGGAATTCACTCCCACAGAAAGCAGTTGTGGCCAAAACGTGTGATTTCAAGAAGAAATTAGATTTTGCTCTTGGGGCTAAAGGGATCAAGGGATATGGGGGGGAAGGGGGGGATCAGGATATTGAATTTGATGATCAGCCATGATTAAAATGAATGGCGGAGCAGGCTCGAAGGGCAGAATGGCCTCCTCCTGCTTCTAGTTTCTATGTTTCTATACTGGCTGGATCAAAGTACCTCAGCAATCACCAAACATTAAGCTTGGAAACAGTTCATTTGTATGAACTTCTGCACTTGAGATGTTGAAGATAAGGATGACACGGTGGCACAGTGGTTAGCACCACTGCCGCACAGCGCCAGGGATCCGAGTTCAATTCCCGCCTTAGGTGACTGTGTGGAGTTTGCACATTCTCTCCGTGTCTGCGTGGGTTTCCTCCCACAGGCCAAAGATGTGAAGGTTATGCTGATTGGCCGTGCTAAATTGCCCTTTAGTGTCCTGGGTGTGTATGTTAGAGGGATTAACAGGGTAAATATGTGGGCTTTCGGGGGTAGGGCCAGGGTGGGATTGTGGTCGGTGCAGACTCGATGGGCCAAATGGCCTCCTTCTGCACTGTTGGGATTCTATGATCCTATGATAAGGCTTCCTGGACAAACTGCCTGAAAATCAGTAAGTGAGAAATCTTATAGAATCCCTACAGTGCAGAAGGAGGCCATTCGGCCCATCGAGTCAGCACCAACCACAATCCCACCCAGGCCCTATCCCCATAACCCCACATATTTACCCCAGCTAATCCCCTGACACGAGGCTCAATTTAGCAGGACCAATCCACCTAACCCGCACATCTTTGGACTGTGGGAGGAAACCGGAGCACCCGGAGGAAACCCACGCAGACACGGGGAGAATGTGCAAACTCCGCACAGACAGTGACCCAAGCCAGGATTCGAATCCAGGTCCCTGGTGTTGTGAGGCCGCAGTGTTAACCACTGTGCCACCCCTTAGTGATTCTAGTGAAGCTGGTGATTACCATTGGAAAACATTTTGGGATGGGGAATTCCTGTGGTTCATTCCCCACTCTGTATCCTGCCAAAATATTTGTACATCATTGCCGCCAATAAGATATGTGATGGTCAACAGCTTCGATACCTGGGTGTATCTCTTTTTTTTTACTTCTGTGCCGACAGGCCCTCATTGGTTCAGGATAGAAATTTACCCAGGCCAGTCATTCCTCCTATTCAAAAGGTGGGAATAAAAGATATAAGGCGGATTTTCCAGCTGTTCCTGCTGCTCGGAGCTTCCGGTTCCTTCAACCAAGCAGGAGGATGGTGAGCGGGGACTTTGCCACCTTCCTGTCCCCACTCTCATCAAATCCGTGACAGGAAGGCTCATGGTTGGCCTTCCTGTCACCTCCTCTCCGAGGCTCTTCAGTGGACAAGTATTAACCCAGCGGGCAGAAGGGTCACCATTCAGGGAGCCCGAATAGAAACCCGGTGCGAGTAGCTTGCGGGCTTCATTCAAAGGCACTCGGTCACTGATTGAGGGACCCGGGTAGGGGAAGGACACCCACCTGCCCTCACTGCTGATCCACATTCCCATATGACCCTCCCCTACCTCCTTCCCATGACCCGGTCTCACTATCCTTCCCCCTCCCCCCGCCCCGTAACCTGGGACGCAGCACAATCATCAGCCCTGAGTGGGTGTAATACTGTCAGCAGCCACCACCTGCCCGATGGCGCTGCCATTCAGTGAAGCTGCTGGCCTCCAATAGGCTAGGTGGCCCTCGATGGGTAGAACTTCTGTTTCTGGGGTCCGTGATCCCAGGGAAAGCCCACCAGTGTCCAGTTAAATACCTGACTGACGCATTATGTGACAGGTCTCCCTGAAAGAGGCAATGTGGGGCTTCCCAGCCAGAGATAAGGTCCCCCGTCTGCTCCATTACAAATCATCCCATACCTCCAGAGCATTCGCCCCAGCTTTGAGATTACTAGCCCAGTAACATTACCAACACTGTCCCTTTAAGTGGCCCTTGGCACAGTTAATCCTTATGTATCAGAAGATTGCAAGCTCAAACAGCAATCCAAGACTTGCGCAGATTGGATTGGCTTGGCTTGGATTGGATTGGATTGGATTGGATTGGATTGGATTGGATTGGATTGGATTGGCTTGGCTTGGATTGGATTGGATTGGATTGGATTGGCTTGGCTTGGATTGGATGCGATTTATTATTGTCACATGTATTAGTATACAGTGAGAAGTATTGTTTCTCTTGTGCTATATATACAAAACATACCGTTCATAGAGTACACAGGGGAGAAGGAAAGGAGAGAGTGCAGAATGTAGTGTCACAGTCATAGCTAGGGTGTAGAGAAAGATCAACTTAGTGTGCGGTAAGTCCATTCAAAAGTCTGACAGCAGCAGGGAAGAAGCTGTTCTTGAGTCAGTTGGTACGGGACCTCACACTTTTGTATCTTTTACCCGATGGAAGAAGGTGGAAGAGAGAATGTCCGGGGTGCGTGGGGTGCCTAATTATGCTGGCTGCTTTTCCGAGGCAGCGGGAAGTGTAGACAGAGTCAATGGATGGGAGGCTGGTTTGAGTGATGGATTGGGTTTCATTGACAACTCTTTGTAGTTTCTTGTGGGTCTTGGGCAGAGCAGGATTCATACCAAGCTGTGATACTCATGATGTGGAGATGTCGGTGTTGGACTGGGGTAAGCACAGTAAGAAGTCTCACAACACCAGGTTAAAGTCCAACAGGTTTATTTGGTAGCACAAGCTTTCGGAGCATTGCTCCTTCATCAGTGGAGAGTTGGGTTCACAAACAGGGCATATATAGACACAAACTCAATTACAAGATAATGGTTGGAATGTGAGTCTTTACAAGTAATCAAGTCTTTAAGGTACAGACAATGTGAGTGAAGAGAGGGTTAAGCACAGGTTAAAGAGATGTGTATTGTCTCCAGCCAGGACAGTTAGTGAGATTTTGCAAGCCCAGACAAGTCGTGGGGGTTACAGATAGTGTGACATGAACCCAAGATCCTGGTTGCGTGGAACTTGGCTATCAGTCTGCTGAGCTGTGATACCAAGCTGTGATACAACCAGAAAGAATGCTTTCTATGGTGCATGTGTAAAGGTTGGTGAGAGTGGTTGTGGTAATGTCGAACTGTCAGTTGGTACGTGCTCTCAGACCTTTGTATCCTTTTCCCAATGAGCTGGTTTCCCGGGTGGGAATGCTGCCCTGTATTGAACATAGAACATAGAACATTACAGCGCAGAACAGGCCCTTCGGCCCACGATGTTGCACCGACCAGTTAAAAAAAAACACTGTGACCCTCCAACCTAAACCAATTTCTTTTCGTCCATGAACCTATCTACGGATCTCTTAAACGCCCCCAAACTAGGCGCATTTACTACTGATGCTGGCAGGGCATTCCAATCCCTCACCACCCTCTGGGTAAAGAACCTACCCCTGACATCGGTTCTATAACTACCCCCCCTCAATTTAAAGCCATGCCCCCTCGTGCTGGATTTCTCCATCAGAGGAAAAAGGCTATCACTATCCACCCTATCTAAACCTCTAATCATCTTATATGTTTCAATAAGATCCCCTCTTAGCCGCCGCCTTTCCAGCGAAAACAATCCCAAATCCCTCAGCCTCTCCTCATAGGATCTCCCCTCCATACCAGGCAACATCCTGGTAAACCTCCTCTGCACCCTCTCCAAAGCCTCCACATCCTTCCTGTAATGTGGGGACCAGAACTGCACACAGTACTCCAAGTGCGGCCGCACCAGAGTTGTGTACAGTTGCAACATAACGCTACGACTCCTAAATTCAATCCCCCTACCAATAAACGCCAAGACACCATATGCCTTCTTAACAACCTTATCTACTTGATTCCCAACTTTCAGGGATCTATGCACACATACACCTAGATCCCTCTGCTCCTCCACACTATTCAAAGTCCTCCCGTTAGCCCTATACTCAACACATCTGTTATTCCTACCAAAGTGAATTACCTCACACTTCTCCGCATTAAACTCCATCCGCCACCTCTCGGCCCAACTTTGCAACCTGTCTAAGTCTTCCTGCAAACTACGACACCCTTCCTCACTGTCTACCACACCACCGACTTTGGTGTCATCAGCAAATTTGCTAATCCACCCAACTATACCCTCATCCAGATCATTAATAAATATTACAAACAGCAGTGGCCCCAAAACAGATCCCTGAGGTACACCACTTGTAACCGCACTCCATGATGAATATTTACTATCAACCACCACCCTCTGTTTCCTATCCGCTAGCCAATTCCTGATCCAATTTCCTAGATCACCCCCAATCCCATACATCTGCATTTTCTGCAGAAGCCTACCATGGTGAACCTTATCAAACGCCTTACTAAAATCCATATATACCACGTCCACTGCCTTGCCCCCATCCACCTCCTTGGTCACTTTCTCAAAAAACTCAATAAGGTTAGTAAGGCACGACCTACCTGCCACAAAACCATGCTGACTATCACCTATCAATTCATTACTCTCCAAATAACTATAAATCCTATCCCTTATAATTTTTTCCAACATCTTGCCGACAACAGAAGTGAGACTCACCGGTCTATAATTCCCGGGGAAGTCTCTGTTCCCCTTCTTAAACAATGGGACAACATTCGCTAACCTCCAAGGAGTCACCTTTCCCGTGTTGAACCTTTTCTCCTGAGGAGGCAGGGTTTGATCTTGGGGAGCTGACAGACGTCAGTTCTGGCCTGAGTCAGCGCGGGGTTTGGAAATGATTGACGTTGGTTGAGAGGAAGATGAGTCAGAAATGCCCAAGCGGGCAAGGATACACTTCCCTCAACATTTGTTTGTGGGGATTCGTATTTCAGCATTTCCAGCAGTTACGTAAGCCTTTGGTCACCCTTGACTGTTTACCAGAATCCCAGAAACCAGTTTCTCAGAATGGCACGGGCATTTACAGCACAGAAACAGGCCATTCGGCCCAATGGTCTATGCTGGTGTTTATGCTCCATAAGCCACCTCCAATCTACACCATCTCATTCTAACAATATATCTTTCTCCTGAGCCGCAACCCCCCAGTTTCAGGGTGTTAGGTTGAACTGGGAGAGATACCATAAAGATATACTGGGGAATCTCTCACGGAAATTACCAGATAAGGTTTGCAAATCGATTGTGCAGAAGTGTAAACTTAGAAGAGATTCATAGAATCCCCACAGTGCAGAAGAGGCCATTCAGCCCATCTAGTCTGCACTGACCCTTTGATTGAGTATCTTACCCAGGCCCTCTCCACCGCCTCATCCCTCTAACCCCACACTTTTTACCCTGCTCATCCCCCTAACCTACACATCTTTTTATTGGGGCTAAAGGGATTGAGGGATAAGGGGGAGGAAGGGGGGAATCAGGGTATTGAATTTGATGATCAGCCATGATCAGAATGAATGCTGGAGCAGGCTCAAAGGGCCGAATGGCCTCCTCCTGCTTCTAGTTTCCATATTTCTATCTTTGGACACTAAGGGGCAATTTAGCATGGCCAATCCACCTAACCTGCACATCTTTGGAGTGTGGGAGGAAACCGGAGCACCCGGAGGAAACCCATGCAGACACGGGGAGAATGTGCAAACTCCACACTGACAGTCACCCAAGGCCAGAATTGAACCCAGGTCCCTGGAGCTATGAGGCAGCAGAGCTAACCACTGTGCCACCGTGCCACCCTTGGGCAATTGGGCAATTACCGCTGGGCAATTCCCCTGCAGTGGGAAACAACAGAAAATGTGATTTGAATTGCAAATTCTGGATAATATTTACCCAGAAAATGTTAGAGGGATTAAAACCTCTTTTAGCTTCTGGGTAACTATTGTACAGAACCACACTGACCTATCATGGAATTCCTCCACTCCCTCATCTGTCCCAGAGAACCCCCACACGCCCGCAATCACCCAACTATTCACTGCTATCGGGCAAACCCCACAACTATAACTCCGAAGGAAATACACCACGCACCCCCCCCCATTCCATGGAATTACACCCCTTCAGCCAATGCAACCAACCCCCCCACCCTTCCACCCTCCTCCCCCATCCTTCCCCCCATCCCCCACCCTTCCAACCCATCCCCCCCACCCTTCCAACCCATCCCCCCCACCCTTCCCCCCCTCCTCCCCCACCCCACCCCTCCCCCATCCTTCCACCTCTCCTCCCCTACCTTTCCCCCTTCCCCCCACCCCCCCCACGCTTCCACCCTTCCTCCTCCACCCTTCCTCCCCCACCCCTCCTCCCCCATTCCCGCCACCTGGCTAAGCTTGACTCTCATCTCAACCATGTAATTCGCCACAATTCCTAACCTTTTCACCCCCACCCTCCAGCCTGACCCGACCTGACCGGATGTAACACCCCCCACCCACCCACTTCCCTGCAGGCTCGACCTGATCAAACCCCAGGCCCCAGGAAGCGTAAAGGAGAACATGCCCCTGTCTACATCAATGGGGACGAAGTAGAAAGGGTCGAGAGCTTCAAGTTTTTAGGTGTCCAGATCACCAACAACCTGTCCTGGTCCCCCCATGCCGACACTATAGTTAAGAAAGCCCACCAACACCTCTACTTTCTCAGAAGACTAAGGAAATTTGGCATGTCAGCTACGACTCTCACCAACTTTTACAGATGCACCATAGAAAGCATTCTTTCTGGTTGTATCACAGCTTGGTATGGCTCCTACTCTGCCCAAGACCACAAGGAACTACAAAAGGTTGTGAATGTAGCCCAATCCATCACGCAAACCAGCCTCCCATCCATTGACTCTGTCTATACTTTCCGCTGCCTCGGCAAAGCAGCCAGCATAATCAAGGACCCCACGCACCCCGGACATTCTCTCTTCCACCTTCTTCTGTCAGGAAAAAGATACAAAAGTCTGAGGTCACATACCAATCGACTCAAGAACAGCTTCTTCCCTGCTGCTGTCGGACATTTGAATGGACCTATCTCGCATTAAGTTGATCTTGCTCTACACCCTAGCTATGACTCTAACACTACATTATGCACCCTCTCCTTTCCTTCTCTATGAACGGTATGCTTTGTCTGTACAGCGCGCAAGAAACAATACTTTACACTGAATCCCAACACACGTGACAATAATAAATCAAATCAAATCATTGACTCCCACATCGAGGCAATGCCTCCATTTTAAAGTTCTCGGCCGGAATTCTCTGGTCAATCATGCCGATGGGATTCTCCGGTCTCCCCAGCAGCGCACCCCACCCATGGGTTTCCCGTCGGCGTGGGGTGACATTAATGGGAATTCCCATTGACAGCGGCGGGACTGGAGAATCTCACCTCTCGCAAACATCGCGCCACCTCCCACTGGCGGGAAACAGATGGTTGGGAATCCCACCACCCCCCAATGAGCCATTTAATTTGTCATTTGCTTCAGTGGGACTATAATATCCCCCCAGGGGGAGGGCGTGTACTCTCGGAGAATCTTGATAAAATCAGTACAGTGATCGCAGTTGAACACTATGGATTCAAGGAATTACAGAGATGAAGTATCAATGATTCAGAGTCTTGTTTTCGTTGGTAAAAGAACTGAACTTAAAATTACTTACAGACTTGTGGTGAAGAATTTTAAAATGTTTGATGCGGATCTTGGTTGCGAGACATGCAACAGAGAACCAAACTGGAGGTGTGAACTTTCTTTGTTTGTCAACAACAGAGTTAGCACAATGGCACAGTGGTTAGCACTGCTACCCCACAGGGACCCGGGTTCAATTCCGGCCTCAGGGTCACTGTCTGTGCAGAGTCTGCACCTTCTCCCCCGTGTCTGCGTGGGTTTCCTCCCACAGTCCGAAAGATGTGCTGGTTAGGGTGCATTGGTCGTGCTAAATTCTCCCTCAGTGTCCCCAAACAGGCGCCGGAGTGTGGCGACCAGGGGATTCTCACAGTAACTTCATTGCAGTGTTAATGTAAGCCTTACTTGTGACACCAATAAATAAACTTTAAAACTGTGCCAACATGACACGCTCATGATAATGGGCCTTGTTTCATATACTTGTTGTTCTGCCAACTGTCAGATGAGAAGGGACTAAGTGGGTTAGGATTATATTCACTGTTGTTTAGAAGAGTGAGAGGGGATCTCATAGGAACTTTTAAAATTCTAACAGGGTTAGACAGGGTAGATTCAGGAAGAATGTTCCCAATGGTGGGGGGAGTCCAGAACTAGGGGTCACAGTTTGAGGATAAGGGGTAAACCTTTTAGGACTGAGGTGAGGAGAAATTTCTTCACCCAGAGGGTGGTGAATGTATGGAATTCACTCCCACAGAAAGTAGTTGAGGCCAAAATGTTGTGTGATTTCAAGAAGAAATTAGATATAGCTCTTGGGGCTAAAGGGATCAAGGGATATGGGGGGAAGGGGGGGCATCAGGATATTGAATTTGATGATCAGCCATGATCAAAATGAATGACGGAGGAGGCTCGAAGGGCAGAATGGCCTCCTCCTGCTTCTAGTTTCTATGTTTCTAAAAGTACTGATGGGATATCAAAAATATGATGTATTTTGAGAGAATCTTGGACTCTGGCATGCACGGCGTCTAGATGATCTGAAGTGAGACGTATGAACATAGGGATTAGGAGCAGGAGTCGGTCTCTTGGCCCCTCGAGCATGTTCCACCATTCAACAAGACCATGGCTGATCTGATTGTAACCTCAACCCTACATTCCTGCCTACCCCCCGATGACCTTTCACCCCGATAACCTTTCACCTCCTCGCTAATCAAGCATCTATCTCGCTCTGCCTTAAAAATGTTCAAAGACTCTGCTCCCTCTTCTGAGGAAGAGAGTTCCAGACACTGTCCATCCTCGAGAAGAAAACAATTCTCCTCATCTCTGTCTTAAATGGGTGACTGCTTATTTTTAAACAGTGACCCCTAGCTCTAGATTCTCCCACAAGTGGGAACATCCTCTCCACATCCTGTCAACACCCCTCAGCATCTTAAAGGTTTCTAAGTTGCCTCTTACTCTTCTAAACTCCAGCGGATACAAACCTAACCTCACCAACCTTTCCTCAGAAAACAACCTGCCCATTCCTGATATCAGTCCAGTAAACCTTCTCTGAATTGTTTATAATACCTTAGATCTGTGTTGCAATTATCATGACCTAAGGAGGTCCTAAAGCACTAACAGACAGAACATGTCGAAGGACTATTCAACGTAACATCAATGGTAGGAAAAATAATGGAATCCCTATTGGGGGAGCAAACAGGAGATGATGTGGAAACCGGAATGAACAGTCAACATGGAATTCAAAGGGAAGTCTTGCTTGAGCAACTTTGAACTTTTTGATTTGATTTATTATTGTCACATGTATTAACATACAGTGAAAAGTATTGTTTCTTGCGCGCTATACAGACAAAACATACCGTTCATAGAGAAGGAAAGGAGAGGGTGCAGAATGTAATGTTACAGTCATAGCTAAGGTGTAGGGAAAGATCAACTTAATGCAAGGTAGGTTCATTCAAAAGTCTGACGGCAGCAGGGAAGAAGCTGTTCTTGAGTCGGTTGGTACGTGACCTCAGACTTTTGTATCTTTTTCCTGACGGAAGAAGGTGGAAGAGAGAATATCCGGGGTGCGTGGGATCCTTGATTATGCTGGCTGCTTTGCCGAGGCAATGGGAAGTGTAGACAGAGTCAATGGATGGGAGGCTGGTTTGAGTGACGGAGTGGACAAGGATAATACCATAGATGTGATTTATCTAGTTTTTCAAAAGGCCTTGAATAATGTAACCCATAAGAGACAAATAAGATCAGAGTTTGCAGAGTCACCAGGCAAGTAGTGGAGTGGATAGCGAGCTGTGGGGAGGGCGGGGGAAGGGGTCAAGGCCTAAAAGCAGAGAGTAAGAGACTGGGGCAAGCTGCCTATAGACCCCAAACTCTGGAATCTCCGTCTGCAACCACCTCCATTTTTAAAAACTATTCATTCATGGGACATGGGCGTCGCTGGCTGGGCCACCATTTATTGCCTATCCCAATTGCCCTTGGAAGGCCCTTGGAAGGCAGTTGAGAGTCAACCACATTGCTGTGGCTCTGGATTCACATGTAGGCCAGACCGGGGAAGGACGGCAGATTTCCTTCCCTAAAGGACATCAGTGAACCAGATGGGTTTTTCCGACAATGGCTTCACGGTCATCGGTAGATGCTTAATTTTAAATATTGGATTCAAATTCCACCATCTGCCATGGCAGGATTCGAAACCAGGTCCCCAGAACATTAGCTGAGTTTCTAGATTAATAGCCTAGTGATAATACCACTAGGCCGTCCCCTCCCCATCATTGCTCTCTCTCTCTCTCTCTCCTTTATTGAGATGCTCCTTAAATCCGACTGCTCAACTCCTCCAACCTCATCCGCAGCTGGGATCCTCCAGTCCCGCTGAAGGGAATGAAGCTTTGGCTGAGCGCCAAATTCCCCATTCTCGCTGGCAGCGGGGCGGGACTGACGAGATCGGGGAATCCCCACCCTACATCACTGCCCAGGTTTTTGGACATCTATCCTATTGGTTCCTTACATGGTGCCAGGTTATGCTCCTGTGAAGCACCCTGGGATGTAATGTCAATGGCAGTGTGTAAATCCAGGCTGTTGTTGTATGTTACGGGAGATGCAAGCACCATTAATGCAGTCTTTTCTTTCTCTCCTTTTCCTCTCTCCATTTTGTTGTCTTTCCTTTATTTGTTTTGCTCCCTTTCCTCGCTTGCTGTGGGTTTAGTGGGTTCTTCGCCTGGGGCAGTGCTGGCACCTGCCTCTTTACTGTTTCAATGCCTAAACAGGAAGTATGGGGGAGCTGGCAAGACTTGAATCACGTTGGACCTCACCACAATTGCTTCAGAGGCACATTCCTGAAACAGATACTCCCGTGACTGTGCAAAACCACAACTGGAGCGCAACAAACCTCGCTCCTTGAGTCAGGACAGCAAGCCGCATTGACGTAGCGCCTCTCGCAAAGCAGAACCTACCAAAGGCACGGCTGCCAACTAAGCAACACCCAGGTGGCACAAAGAGGCCAGAATTGGAGGAGGGCAGAGATGAGGAGGGTTGCGTGACTGGAGGAGGTTCCAGAGATAGGGAGGAGGAGGGGAAACGATGCCAGGGAGGGAAGCTCACTCAAAGACTAGGGGCGAGATTCTCCAGGCTCTCAGGTGGTGCTTAGAGTCCCGCCGCTGCCAACGGGAATTCCCATTGACGTCACCCCAGGCTGGCGCTGTCGGCGGGACAGGAGAATCATGCCAGCGTGAACAGCTGGAGAATTCCAGCCGAGAACTTCAAAGTTGGCCGGAATGTTTCCGGCCGCCACAGGAATCATAATGGGCGAGGGGTGGACTATGGAAAGGTCTGTTGACCTCAGGCAAGATGTTTTGGGTTTGGGATGAGCAAGGCCGGAAAATCCCACCCATTGTCTCAATGTGGGAGCCAATGATTTGATTTCATAGAATCCCTACAGTGCAGAAGGAGGCCATTCAGTCCATCGAGTCTGCACCGACCACAACCCCACCTGGGACCTACCCCCATAACCCCACATATTTACCCCGCTAATCCCTCCAACCTATGCATCCTGGGACACTAAGGGTCAATTTAGCACGGCCAATGCACGTAACCCACATATCTTTGGACTGTGAGAGGAAACCCACGCAGACACGGGGAGAACGCGCAGACTCCACACAGACAGTGACCCGAGGCTAGAATTGAACCCGGGTCCCTGGCGCTGTGAGGCAGCAGTGCCAACCACTGTTCCACCATGCCACCCATTTGATTTGATTTATTATTGTCACATGTATTGGGATACAGTGAAAAGTACTGTTTCTTGCGCGCTATACAGACAAAGCATACCATTCATAGAGTACATAGGGGAGAAGGAAAGGCGAGAGTGCAGAATGTAGTGTTACAGTCATAGCTAAGGTGTAGAGAAAGATCAGCGTAATAATGTGGGTTAGCGAGAACAGGGTAGATGTGAACAGGACTTGTGGTGAGCTGAAAGATAGACATTGGAGTTGATGAGGGTTGAATGGGCTGCTGATCAGAAAAGCATTGGATTGGTCAACCCTGGAGGCAGCAAAGGTTTGGATTAGCTGGTGCTAAGTATGATGCTGTGGAATCTTGTGGCGCGGTGGGTTAGCGTCCCAGCCTCAGAGCCAGAAGCTCCGGGGGTTCGAGTCCCACCCCAGGACTTGACAGCCAAGGAAGGTGTGTTCATTACGCGGCCAAACAGGTTGAGTGTCAACCTGCAAAATCCTTCCAAACGCGCCAATAGCTGGTGGTGAGAACAAGAGAGACTCCTGGTTAGCCACGCTTGATGTGGAGTGGCACCCCCTCAGTCTGTAAGTTTTAAAGTTTATTTATTAGTGTCACAAGTAGGCTTACATTAACACTGCAATGAAGTTACTGTAAGAATCCCCTTGTCGCCACACTCCTGTTCGGGTACACTGAGGGAGAATTTAGCACGGCCAATGCACCCTAACCAGCACGCCTTTCAGACTGTGGGAGGAAACCGGAGCACCCGGAGGAAACCCACGGGGAGAACGTGCAGACTCTGCACAGACAGTGACCCAAGCCGGGAATCGAACCCAGGTCCCTGGCGTTGTGAGGCAGCAGTGCCAAGCACTGTGCCACCCTATACACCCCTGGCAACAGACTGGCGAACTTTTCAGGAATTACTAAGTATGGAGATAGACAAAAGTATAGCGCGCACTGGGTGTGGAAAGAGATTAGAATGAATGGAAATATGATGCTAACCATTAGAAACATAGAAACATAGAAAAACTACAGCACAAAACAGGCCCTTCGGCCCCACAAGTTGTGCCGAACATATCCCTACCTTTTAGACCTACCTATAACCCCCCATCCTATTAAGTCCCATGTATTCATCCAGGAGTCTCTTAAAAGACCCTATTGAGTTTGCCTCCACCACCACTGACGGCAGCCGATTCCACTCGCCCACCACCTTCTGTGTGAAAAACTTCCCCCTAACATTTCCCCTGTACCTACCCCCCAGCACCTTAAACCTGTGTCCTCTCGTAGCAGCCATTTCCACCCTGGAAAAAAGCCTCTGAGAGTCCACCCGATCTATGCCTCTCAACATCTTATACACCTCTATTAGGTCTCCTCTCATCCTACGTCTCTCCAAGGAGAAAAGACCGAGCTCCCTCAGCCTATCCTCATAAGGCATGCCACTCAATCCAGGCAATATCCTTGTGGCAAGGATGACAACATTCAATGTAGTGGCAAGATCAACTTAAAGTCCTGAACACATGAATCTACTGAGGGAGGGTATATGTGAGAGATAGAGATAAGAGGGATGAAAATTGAACTTACTATGGATTTGCTAGCCTGATTCGAGTGGATTCTAGTAACAGAATCTAATTGGTGTGGGCTGCTAAACATGTTGTTTACAACAGATTGCATTATCATTACGCAACACATGAGCTCCAGACAATTGGAATTTGGCCAGTTTTGACCTCAAAAGCCTGCAAATCGTTAGAATGTCTTTTTCCAATCCTCATCTACAGATCTCAGCCACTTGCCTGGATGGGTGCAGCTCCAACAACACTCAAGAAGCGCGACACCATCCAGGACAAAGAGGCCCAATTGATTGGCACTCCATTGTTGGCACAGTGGTTAGCACTGCTGCCTCACCGCGCCAGGGACCTGGGTTCGGTTTAGTTTATTTATTAGTGTCACAAGTAGGCTTACATTAGAACTGCAATGAAGTTACTGTGAAAATCCCCTAGTCCCCGCATTCTGGCACCTGTTCACTGAGGGAGAATTTAGCATGGCCAATGCACCCTAACCAGCACATCTTTCGGACTGTGGGAGGAAACCAGAGCACCCGGAGGAAACCCACGCAAACACGGGGAGAATGTGCAGACTCCACACAGACAGTGACCCAAGCAGGGAATCGAACCCAGGCCCCTGGAGCTGTGAGGCAGCAGTGCTAACTACTGTGCCACCGTGCCGCCCCTAGTCCGTCCTGGGTCACTGTCTGTGCGGAGTCTGCACATTCTCCCCATGTCCGCGTGGGTTTCCTCCAGGTGCTCCGCTTTCTTCCCACAGTCCAAAGATGTGCAGGTTTGGTGGATTGGCCATGCTAAATTGTCCCTTAGTGTCCCAAGATGTGTAGGCAATGGGTAAATGGAGGGGGTTAAGGGAGTGGGCATGGGTAAGATGGTCTGTTAGAGAGTTGGTGCAGACTCGATGGGCTGAATGGCCTCCATCTGCACTGTAGGGATTCTAACAATTCACAAACATTCACTCCCACCGTTACCGACACACAGTGGTAGCGGTGTGTGGCATCGACAAGATCCACTGCAGCAACTCACAAAGGCTCCTTCGACAGCACCTTCCAAACCCACAGCCACTGGAAGGACAAAAGCAGCAGAGACATTGGGTACCACCACCCAAAGGAAGTTCTCCTCCGAGCCCCTCAACATCCTGACTTGGAAATATATCGGCTGTTCCTTCACTGTCACTGGGTCCAAATCCTGGAACTAACAGCGTTGTGAGTCAGGAAAGCAGTTCACCACCACCTTCTCAAGGGGCAATTAGGGATGGGCAATAAATGCTGGCCAGCCAGCGATGCCCATTTTCTATAATATACTCACTGGATATGGACGTCACTGACTGGACCAGCAGTTTTTTTCTGACTGGCAGGCAGTGACTGGGGGGTACCACAGGGATCTGTGCTCGGACCCTAACTGTTCACATTATGGATTAATGATTTGGAAGAGGGAACTAAACATTTTATCTCCAAATTTGCAGATAATACAACGTTAGGTGGGGGACATTATGAATCCCATCGTGGCACTTGCTGCATTACTGTGGCCCAGTGCCGGCCCATACAGACAAAGCATTATCTGCAGACAATGTTGGGTTAGCTACATCCTAGCAGCTGTCGTTCTGCTGCCAGCTGAATGTGAAACTGCTGCATGCGGCGGTGAGACTCAGAAACCGACATGAAGCC